>NW_028262402.1:8741818-9044848 GCF_047370975.1 Nipponia nippon
ACACTCTTAGTCATATGGTTTATTTCTAGGTAGTCCTGTGAAGAGCAGGGAATTGGATTCAATGACCCTTATGGGTCCCTTCCAACTTGAGATATTCTGTGATTCTATGAGTCTATGATTCTACTGACACAAGTCTTGTCTGAAGAGGCATCCACTAGCTGAAGTGTGCATGCCCTTGTGTTGTAATTTGAATCACAAATGTGTTACAAACATGGACTGGCTTCAGAAGAAAGTATCTAACAAGCAAAAAGACTGCCATTTAAAATCTTAGAGAAGAACAAAAAAAAGAAACATCTATTGCACAGTGGTGTCCTACAAAGCTGTAGTAAAACAAACTCTGAAGACAAAAATACATTCTGATTATACACAAAGTGATATTCACTATCTTAAATTTCTCTCAAATTTGGTTTATAGACCATTACTGTTCATGCTTGGCCACAGAGCTCTTTGGACAAGAGAAAACATAGAAGGGTCTGCTATGTCACAGACTAAAGCTAATTGGAAGGCTATACATGAAAAAGTTAAATACTTTTTCTTGTCAAAACTGACTGTTAGCTTCATATAATGAACTATCTCCTTAATGGCTGTAAATCCATCAATGTCACTAGGGCTACCTTGTTTATTTTATCTGAAGGGCTGACTTTAATTCAGTCATAGAAGAAGAAAGTGTGCTGTCTGCTAAGATGTTTACTACTTTTGTTCTCAGGTCAGCAAATCAAATTCTGAATATTTATTTTACAGTATGTTTAATTGCTGCTTTTGCAGGTTACTCTGGGCATTCCGTTTACTTATCTACATTTTCAAACAAAGCTTGTAAGATGAATGGGAAATGGAATGAAGGGCCATTCTGAAAGGAAAATGGCACTGGTAAGGCATTCACACATGCATGTTTGGATGTACTTCTTGAACATAGGAGCATTCTTTCCTTTTTCAGCTGAACAGCTCATTTTTTTACGGAAGGACAGAGAAAGGAAATTAGACGAGGCTGGCAACTTAAGAAATGGAGATAAAGTTAGTTCCCCTTGGAAGGGACAGCATGGAAATTTTGCAATTATCGACAATTCAAATAATTGACCTTCCCCTGAATCTCTTCCTTCATTCCTTTTGCTGAGCCCATTTGAAAGAAATATTATTTTCCCTTTAGTCACATTGAAATTATTTAGCTCCAGTACCATTCTGTTATGTTTTCTGAAGCCTTCTATGCATTTACTCCTAACTTGCATAGCAAGGTTAATGAATAGGATGTGTCTTCTTCATTGGTTATTTTCTGCTACCTTTACAAAATCGAGTGTTTTTTACTGCTTTATTGCTCATTCAAATGAATATAAGCTTAGGATTCTTGGTGCCTGGTGAACAAGTTGCCTGTTTCAGAGAAAATAGAGGTTGCAAAATATGAAAAAAATAAAGAAGGAAATGATCAAAACTAAGAATAAATGACAGTCCAGGGACTGATGCATTCACATGAAATGTAGAAAATATAGCTTCAATAGTCTGCTTTCCTGTTAGAAGAAGATATATGAAATGGGTCCTCCACTAATACCTTTCTCTCTGTGTTGGACCTGATGAATGTTGCTTGTTTATTTTTACATAGAACTACACCTGTTAAGTAAACTGAGCTGACGTGATGCTCTCCTGCAATATTTATGCTCTGACTTTATGTGAAGCTAGAGCAGGAACTTCCTACGAATAAAGTGATGAATTAGACCTTTAGTTTACTACACAGTTACAACTTTTTACTGGAAATAGAGTCATTATTGAAGGAGAAATCCCAGACTGAACCTTTCCTTAACAAATATTTATATTTCTGACATTAAACAACAGCAATCAAATCAGTTATGTTCTAAAATATTATTCCCATCTGGCTTGAATTAAAATATACTATATTGTATTCTCTTTTCTCATAAAAATGGTGAATGCAATGTATTTAGACTCTATGCATGTTAATAGATAAACATTGCATACGTATAGTATTTGTACAGAAATAGCACCTACTCAAAGCTTTTGAGTGATACTGGGAAGAATGAAAGATTTCTCTGGTTTTTGAGAATCTGAAGTTGTTCAAAAATCAATATGGGAATCGATTCAGAAATTGTGTCCTACTTAGATAACACACAGTGAAAACCTTGTACCATTAGAAAAGCCAGTAAGTGTGAGTGAGAACTGGTGGAACACAGTCCACACATTGCCAGTCATGATAATGGTATTATCTGAATTTTGTCTATCTTATGAAAACAGAGCTGAACACCAACTCTATTAGAATTGAACACCAACTCTCTTTTCTTTTATTTTTGTAATAAGTACAACAAATGAAATGAGAGAAAGAAAAATTATACCATATGAGAATAATATGCATTATTCGACTACATGATAGTTCTATAGTAAAAACTTGTTGATCACATTGAACTATGCAAATACTTTAAGAGCAATACAAGAATCTCTACAACATTTATTTTATCTGTGTATATACATAAATTATGCTCCTTGCAACTTTTATGCCTTTTCAGTGGCAATGAGTCACTGACCTCACCCAGGTTTTTGCGAATTACAAGATAATTTTTCTTGTGTCAGTTTTTGGGCTCCTCTGACTCTAATGTCTTTCCATTTCTACAAACTATTCTAGTAGCAACAGAGCTTCAGAAAAGCAGAAGGAAAGACTAGGTAAAGAGAGCGAGAGACTGAGTAGAGGGGCTTGAGATTTTAGTTTTTCCCCTGAAAAGAATATAATTCCTGTCTGTCAGCCTGACAGCTCGGCTCTGCTTAAGGCACAATCTCTGTGAGAAAGCTCTGAGGCCTTAAACCTTCAGTTGCAGCTGTCACAAGCTGATATACAAAAAAGTGATTATTAATGCCTGACACTGAAAGTCACTGCATCTACTAACCTAATGGGTCATTCATTCTATGAACTGTATAATTTAGTTTCAATAGATGTCTCTTTTTCCATACAAGCAGTAATGCTGTACATATACAGGTGGACAAATAGGACTGTTGGTAAGTGTATCTTTAAACAGAAAAACATAATATTGTTTAGTGTGCTGCAAAGAGATTTGGATCACTTGAGTATCTGACCTGGAAATGGATAGGAAATCTCAATCAATCAGGCAGTGGCAGATGATGGGTCTGATAAGGGGGATTCTGAAGTGATAATACAAGTTAAATACAAAAGAGCTCTAATCTATTGGCCCAGAAAGAAAAATAAAAGTTATTTCTCAAAATGTCTTCAATTCCCAGTCCAGTCTGAAGCTGTGCTGGGAGGACACAGAAGATGCCTGTTTGCTTTGCTATGAGAAGAAAATGAGAAGATAGCATGTAAAAGAGAAAAATGCACCTGCTAAAGTCACTTTGTTTAGGAACAAAAAGTACATTGTGCTTTCATGTCTTTACCTAGAAGGTCTCAAATTATTTTTTACAGAACATCATTCTTGAAAACCATCACTCTACTCAAGCAGGGAAGCATCACTCATTTTATAGATGGAGACTTGAGAAACAGAGCTTAGATGGGAGATGTGTAATGGAGCCATCAGGAGGGTCCAGTTGTTTCAGTTCTGTCTTTTCTGCCTTACTTAATCACTCTTAATCTGAAATTTTACTACAAAGTGCAAAATTAAAACATTGTTTGATGAATAAAAGCAGTCAGAACAAAGGAATTTTTTTTCCATTTGGAAGTCAGGAAATTATCCTAGGAGCTTTTTCATTGATCTTAAGCAGGTATGTTGCTAGGAAGCTGGAAACAACAGTGCTATTTCCACCCAGAAAGTCTGTGGCATGTCTAGTGAACCAGTACATCATGTATTTCAATGTGCTCTAGCATAATACCTTTTTATCATCATTGCTGTTGTAATGCATGCATGAGTCCAACATCTTCCACAATTTCTGTTGCTTTCGTAGTTGCTTCCAGCCTTTTTGGAGCTCAAATTGTTTGTCTTTCTTCGTGCTCCAATTTCAGGCTCAGACCTCTAGACTTTTTCTTTCTTCTCATGTTATTCAGCTAGTCTACTTGAATTTTGTGAACTGGGGACACCTTTGTTAAAGTTTCTTGTGCATGCACTGAATGATGGACAATAAATTAATTTTGACAGATATAGTAAAGCTTAGATTCTGATTCTGAAACACCCAGATTAAAATTAAAGGGCGTGCTGGGATCACATACAGCCAAAGAGGAAAGCAATATATAGCTAAGTATGAAAAGGAAGCAGGGATGGGGAATTCTCAATTTGAGAAAGTGTGGTGTTAATGGAAAGAATAAAGTATTTCTCTCAACTGATTCAATTTTAAATCGTCTTATGGTCACTGGAGATAAAATACTGAATTTGGAGCTATTTATCTTTCATTTCACTGGTCTCAATCAGGCATAACTGTATGCCGTTGTAGGATGAAGTGTGTACACTAAGAGATAAGATTTAGAAATGAAGGAATAAAACATTTTTGGTTCCTGTTCAACTTGTTAATACTTAAGATAAAAATAACCCCTTGTATTAAGATAGGAGCTAAATCAATATTATTGGACTAAACATTTGTCCTGTTTAGTTGTTTGTGGGTTTGGTTTTTTTGTATTTCTTTAAAAATATTTAGCCACAGTTGGTCTTAGCTCAGTATAAAATTCTAGGAAAAGGAAAATAGCATAAATTATAACAATTAGGTAAATGTTATGCAATGACTTTACTAGTATTTTACTGCACTTTTTTATCATAAGCTGCTGCAGGAACATAACTGTGATTTCCTTCTTCAGTTCAACCTTCCTGGGCTGTTGTTGGTCTTTAGTATCAGTTTAATCTTTCACTGTAGGAAGTAGTCTGACATCATAAATACAGTCAAGGGTACATTAGAGAAAGAAAGCAAAAAGCTGAGATTTGGATTCTTGCCAAGGTGAGACTGCATACTGTTCAAGTGGAGATTTTACAGAAATGTAAGAGCTCATCTTTAGATTTGTAAGAATGACAATTTCCTTTCCAGTTCTTCCACAGTTTTTGACTGCAAATGACTGAAATTCCAGCAGTTCTTCTGTCCCCAGAAGATTAGAAAAACAGGTTTGCAAGTTTGGAGAAATTTGATTTTGAAGTGTTAGCTTTGTTTGTACTGTTTCCATGAACAAAAATAAGTGTGAAGAGACGTAATTTCAGTTAATTGTGAAATGTGTCAATGCATTTCTGTCCCAGCTTCTCAGGTCCCTCTTTTGAGTAAACAGTATGCACTTAGTAGCTTCCTTCAGATACAAGGGAACATTGCATTGATATGGTCTTGCAAAGTACAAACTTGGCAAGTTGGTTCAAGTTGGCACAAGAAAGAGCTTCATATTAAAATGTCGAAAATAAAATCCAATGGAAACTTCAGTGAGTGCTTTCTAACAATGCTCTCCTTAGACATCAAGCCTTAAATCTTGATACTAATTTAATTTTGCAAGACAGAAGCAATGCACTCTCCTGTCTCTGAAAACACTTTCTCTTTTGAGTTTGAAGCTGAACGCCACAATACTGTATTACTGTCATGCAGGTAACAGGCTGGGAAGCAGCGCTGCAGAGAAGGACCTGGGGTCCTGGCAGAGCATTGCCAGCAGGTCCAAGGAGGTGATCTGTCTTCTCTACCTAGCATCTGAAGTGCTAAGTACAGTTCTGGATTCCTCAGTACAAGAAAGACATGGACTTACTGGAGCAAGCCCCGTGCAGGGCCACTGGGATGATTAAGGCGCTGGAGCATCTTTCCCATGAGGAGAGGCAAAGAGAACTGGGACTCTTCATCTTGAAGAAGACAAGGCTCAGGAGGATATTATCCATGTGTATAAATGCCTGACGGGAGGGAATGGAGATGGACGGAGATGAATGGAGCCAGACTTTTCTCAGCAGTGCGCAGTGACAGGGCATAATTAAAACACATTAAAATCCATGTGAAGAAGAAGTAGCATCCTATTTTTATTATTATTTGTTTACTGGTGGGTGGTCAAACACTTCATAGGTTGCCCAGAGATGTTGTAGAGTCTCCATTCCTGGAGATACTTAAAACCCAGCTGGACATGGTCCTGCACAACATGCTCTAGCTGATCCGAGGATGGTCAGACTAAATCACAAGAGGTCTCTCCTAGCTTCAGTGATTCTGTGATTCTGTGCTGGTAGAGTGAGTTATTCTTAGGGAGTTTAAAGTGACATGTGAGAGGTGCTAGAAGCCCTTAAGAGAGAATTTACTTAGCAGTCTTAGGAGATCACTATAATATATCAGCAAAATGTTCCAACTACATTTTCTTCACTAATATCCACCTTTTGATCCTTATTTTCATCTCTCTATTTGGCTCTAAAAATCATTTTGTCTTTTTTTTCCATAGAATGAAGTGGAAGCAAGATATAATAACATGTTTTTAAAATATTAAAAACATATTTTTAAAACCCAAAGTGTGCAAAAGCTATCTATTCTATTTGTCTGTCTTTGTTGGCTTCTTTTCTTAGTCAGTTTTTCCTCTCATGATGATTAAAGTAATTTCCAGAAAAAAAAATGTCAGATGACTGTATAAGTTTAACCTTTTTTTCCTGGACATTAAATAAAACATTCTTCTCCTTATACTGTCTTTTTCTCATTTTTATCTGAGTTGAAAGCAGAATCAGGTTAAGCAGCTGTCATTTCTTTCCTCTATCATTCTCTCCCAAATCCTTTAAGTTCTCCCATATATTTCTATTTTTATAAATTCAGCCAAGCAAAGTTTTCTTTCTCCCTCCTCCCCTGTTCCTCCAAGAACAAACAGAAAGACAGATCTTCCATGAACCATTTCAGAATTGTGTAACTTCATTCACTTACTTCACCTTCATGAAGGCAATATATACAACTGACTGGCATAGATGCTGTCATGCCTGTTTTTATGTTACACAGCTAAGGTTGATACAATAAAAAATAAACAACTTACAATGGCCTGATTTACCTTTAACTTAGTCACTCTATTATGGACACTGCTGAAAAGAAGTTAGAACTTCCTATATATCCAAGATGTCCTTAAAAGCCCATTCAAAAGAATGAGACATGTCAAGATAAACTTTTGATTTCATGCATGTTAGGTTTCAGTGCTTCAGTGTGGTTTTGTCCTGGCTAAGCAACTCTAGATCTCTCATTTTATGGTGTGTTTGCTTGTTTGCTTCTGAGTAAAAACAGTTATACTGAGGCATTTGGTTTTTTTTTTTTCTTTTTCCCTGATGATGAGATGCTTTTGAAGTTAGTATCTGCTAGCACAATCCTGCCCTTCAGTTCTGGCCTTTTTATCCTTCCTGCCCGCCCAGAACAGAAATCCCTCCCCATCATGTGACTTGCTCTTCCAGGAAGGCTGATTGAAAGGGTAAGAATATTTACCAGCTTCTTCGTGCACACTGAGCCAAAGCACAAGGTTAAGCTAGTTTGAAAGCCAGCTACAGCCAGAAGGAATAAATGTGAGTGGGGTGGCTTTGGGTTTTGCTCACATTCTGAAGGGAGCAGAAAAAGTAGAAAAACTGAGGAAAACAAACCACTTTACCCTCTCTTCCACAGTTTCTTATAATTGAACATTTCCAGAGGAGAACAATGTAATGAAATATTTATTTCTGATAACAGAAATTCAGCACCAGATTGGAGACCCTCACTTGGATTCATTTTAAGTTTGAGAGAAGATGGACATAAAAATTTTTTCTATATTTTCTTCAGCTTCTGCCAATAAATATTCTCTCCCTTTGCTCCAATGTAGCTGCAATATTAGCATCTGCAAAACATTTGGCATTGTCACACACATAAAAAAATATACTTCACATTCTAATAAATTATGCAGAACTTAACAAGGTAAAACAATGCCACATCTGTTTTGATTCTAATAAATTCCAACTTAAGGGTATTAAATCCATAGTGTCCTGCCTGAGTTGCCCATGCCATGTCTGGAAACACTTTTTTCATTCTCCATCTGTCTCTCTACTGCTTCTAACTGATCACCACAATGGTAGAGTAAATAAAAAAATTTGCCTTCCTGCCTCCCTCTTCTGGAGTCATGAGTGGAATCTGATCAGTTCATACTATTTACAACATGAGGCATCAAATGGTGAAATAAGACCAAGTAAAATTTGCTGCATTACAATTTATCATTTAAGGAGGTTTATGAGATTTTAACGACAGCCTACAGTGCACCTACACTTATACATTTATTACAGGATGTAAATGTTTTACTTTGTAGTGAAGGGAAAGACCTACATCCTGTGCTTTCTTCCAGTCCTGCAGCTCTAATCTAGAGCTTGCTGACATCATTGGAAGAATTCCTAGAGGCTTTAGCAGACCTGGATCCAAGCTCACATACCACAGAGCTTGCTTGATTTTGCTATGCAGCGAGTGGATAGCATTTTATATGCAAACATTATTGTACAGACAAGGCTGTAAACATCACACCATTTCTGTTTCCAATGCTTGGAACACGTGGGTCATCAAAAAGAAAATAGCTTTTCATCCTTCCTATTTCTTCTTTTATTCAAAAAGAGAATTCCAGAAAAGATAGCATGTCACTTTGCCTGCCTCAGGCCATCCTTTTAATACTCCAACAAGGCAAAGAATCATTCTCTTTGAACATCTCCCTTTCCATTATCAGTTCAAATGATAGTGCCGAATGTAAAGTGAGCATTACTTATTATTTGGCAACAAGTCTAAATGCTGTATCTTTCCATTGTTGACATTATGCTGAAAAAGTTTCTTCTACACCAGCAACTGAGATTCACTGAATTTTATTGAATGAAAAGCTCATCTGTGCTCTTACCTTTTGTTCTAGATGTGAAAAATGTAGAGAGGCAGATGAGTTTTCATGAATTAGCTGCAATCTTCTTACTTTTACAGCCCAAAAGGATAATAACAACCCCCTCACCTAGGAATATTTTGCCTACTCTTTCTTAGTATATTCACCAAGGAGGGGTAGAAGGAAAAAACCTCTGTAAGCGATGAGCTGAACAGTCAGTCTCACAGTAAAAATGCTTCCCGGAGTTATGAAACAATTCCCACTTTCTGAAAACACAAACCAATCTTCTAAGGCAACTTTTACATGGTCTTGGAACATTTTTTGTGGATTGTTAAAAGGAAATTAAAATTAGCTTGCAGACAACCTCTTGTTTTTGAAACAGAGCCTTCACAGACACTCTCTTTACATTTTCTTACCCTACTGAATCTGTCTCTACCCCATAAAAAACATAAAAAATGCCCTAAATGTGCTAGCACACTTATGTGTAAAATCTTATCTGCTGCCCATTCATTAATTTTCCTCCTCCATCAATGGTGTTGACCATGGAAATAAACAGGAGATTTTCTTTGGCTTAAGAAGGACCACTGGAAAGGTGTTTTCCTTTGAAAGAACCTAATACTCATGAGAAGCAGACAGCTGGTGAAATATATGCATTTAAGAAGGCAGTAAATATATCACTGGGAATTAGAAGAATCTTGCTTCTCTGTCAGTTGCCTCTACAGCATAATATCCTAGCCCGGTGCATTTAGAAAAATTAAATCCTTTCCATCTTGTGCTCATCTTTGCCTCTTTTCCCCACTTCTTACTTTTATTTTCCTTTCCAAAAGTACTCCAGATGTTTTAATTTTGTTGTTAATTTTGCCAGCTGGCTCCAACTGGTAAGTGTAATTATTAATTGAAGCAGATGGTGAGGCTAAGAAGAGTGGAATTGGACTTCAGAAAATTCTTTCAGTATAGGTAGCTAATTATGAGCTTTGCCTCCCTCTTTTCACACATCTTCAAGTTCTATTCATATTTGATCTTACTGTAAATGATGATGATCTCCACCAAGCAATGTGCCCAAGTTACCTTCTGTTCCTCAGCTGAGAAGTTCAATGTCTGCAACTTACTGGAAGGAAAAAAAACCCAATAGACCAGTGCAATAGTCACAACAGACAAGTAATTGTTTAATATCTGACCAAAACAAGACTGGATTAAAGGTGTAAGGCAAGACACCTTTCCTTCTCAGGGTTCGTGCTCAGCCCAGATCAAAAAAAAAAAAACATATTCCTTTTCTGATGGTGAATTTGTTGATACTGAAGTATGTGTGTCTTTGCTATTGATAGCATTGAAACTGTTTTGTCCATGTGTGTGGCAAGTGACTCTCTCTTACAGTTTTGTATTTTTTTGTAACGAACATATCTGGCAAAAGTAAAAAAAAAAAAAAAAATTCAGAAGCCTAATGTCAATTTTTCACTTTTGTGAGAAATTTTGAATTTGATGCCCCGGAGTTGTACAATGAGAGGAGAAACAAAACAGTTTCATTCTGCTCCACAGAAAGGAATGGAGATGAAACCAGAGCTCCATCTGGACTTATTCAGTGAGAGATATAAACTCAGACTGAACTTGGGGGGAAAAATCAACACAATGTTGATGGCAAATATTTGAAACATTCCATTCTTATTAAAAGTTTCAAACTAGATATTTTGGAGCTATTCAGTCAATGCAAAAATTATGTCTTCAGTTGTCACAATTTCTTAGTACTCTCAAACAGCTCAGTGTTCTCATAAATGTGTGAAAATTTACAAAAAAGAGTAACAGTAATTATGTACTCTTAAATAAATCATAACTACTAAAAATAGATGACTTAGTCCTTCTTAGATTTGATGACAATTAAGTCTACTACTTAAGAAAATCCATTTGAAATTAGAGCCCTGTGCTTATGGCCTTATGATGTGATTATTCTTTCTGTTTCTGTACTTTCAAGTGGTGTAACCATACAAGGTCTGCTGCTCAGAAGCCACCAGATTTTGATTAAACAGAAAGTACAGGCAGTTTGCATGTTATGGAGGAACCCATAACACTATTTCAGTTGAAAAACTCAGACTTCGAGGTTAGTAAAAATGCTGAAATGCTCTAGGAAATGTTTTTAAAAACTCCACTTACATGTCTGCCTGGGTTGTAACATTAAGTTTACAAGATCAGTAGCCTGCCACCTGAATTAATAGCAGCAGAGTGAAGAGGGTTATAAATTTGTTTTGTCAGTTTTAAAGGTTTTTTCCCGCTTTCTGAATAGATGTCTGATGACGGCAACATATTGATTATTTTCAGGCTTGTATATGTTTTAAAAATCAAATGCAAAATTTGTACCCAATTCAGGTTGAGAAACTTGTAAGTCAGAAACTTATAATTTTTTTTCCAGTTGCAGAGTAATGCTTCTTCCTTAAATCACCACCCTTAACAAGAGCAGCTACAGGTGTACTTAAAGCCAGGTGGTCCTTGATGTCACACTCAGCCTTTCTGCCATGCTTGGGCCTTCAGCTGGCACTGAATAATATCGTGTGACATGGAACAGAAGTGTTTGATAAGAAGTCTAATAACTTATATGTTAACTGGAAGGAAGCTACTTAACATTGCTTTTCATTATGTTAAGGAACTTGTGATATTTCCAAGCCTGTGAGATGCTTAATCAGGTGACACATGTAAGGCAACAGCATGCTAAAGTAGGTGAGATTGTTGTCCTCCACGGAGGGGCTGACGTACCCTCCCAACACAGTGATCTGCCATTGCTTTGAATACAATTTGATAGAGGTCCACGAAGGTGCTAATTTCTGTTAGCACTGAGACGTCTAATAAGGCAAAAAATAAAAATAAAAGTAATACTTGTCCTTCCCTGTCCAAAATATACTTGGCTGTACTGAAAGAGAGTAGAAGTGGCACATGCACTGCCACAATGATGAAAAGTGTTAGTAACAATAATAGATGCAGCTACTGCAGCTATTACAGTATTTGGGAACACTAGAAGAACTCTGCCTATTCTATATTCAGCATTATGTCTGGAGAATAAAGAAATAGTATATGAACACATACTCATGCATAAAGTTGCTTGCATGTTCCTTCTGTTGTTCCAGTGCCAACATGTCTATAGCTGCTTTTTACATTAATTTGCACAAAGGTCTTTACTTCCCAGAAACCTGTTTCTTCTGACCTGCAAGCCAAGTTTCCTTTATGATTCAGGCAGTAATAATATAAGGGCTTAATGCCCTGTAGAGGACAAGAACAAATCAACACTTTCTCACCGGTATTCTTACTAGGGTTTTCTTTTATGAAAAGTAAGTTAATAGAATTCTTTCCTTACTATGGTATGAAATCTTTAAGAAAATTCTAAAACTAATTAATATCAAAACTTTCATTTAAAGATAATCAGAGAAGTAATTTTCACTAAACTACAACAAAGACATTTCTCAGCCCAGTGTGATCAAACTATTAAATGTGAAAGAGTTAGCACAACTTAATTTGATCCGTGCAGTGTAAATGGTTATTTTCACTACTCATCAAAATTGCTGATACTATAATAAGAGACTACCACATTTTTTGATGAATCAATCATGGTAAAACTTTCTTTAGAATGTTTAAGCAATTAATTGACACATTTATTGAATGCTCTGTGGGCTAAAAAAAGAAGCCAACAAATGAGAATTACTTGAATGGAGAAAAACAGTAAGAAATACTTTTCTGCCAAGCACTGTTTCCTCTGCAGTAAGCCCTTGTGAGAGTACCTCGCCAGAATAAATATTTTCCCCACATGAGGAATAGATTGAGTAATGATGCTGCTGAATCAGACTTGTGCTGGGCTCAATGCTCCAAAACAAAAATCCTCCCCCACTCCCTTGACATTTTGTGTTTATCACAGACTCTGAATTTTGTTGAATTTATGTCCTCCGTGTTCAAGCCCCCAGTTCATAGCTTTCATTGAATGAAACAGCTGCCAATACCACTTACTCTTGAAGATGTTCAATGTTTCAAGTCTATTGAAAAACCTTTTTGTGATGTTTTGCATGGGCTATTGCAAGCATTTGTCTTAGGACTTCAAAGTCTAATCAGGAAAAAAAAGGTGATATTTGGCCTTCCTGGTCTCGAACGTGCTTGACTATAAAGCTTTAAATAGTGCTCATAGTGTGCCAAGAGATGTGAATTAGGTCTTTATACTTCATTCAAATAACGTCTATTGAAATTGTGCTTATTTTGCAAAATGGATACAGGTTGTGGTCAATGAAGCCAAACTCCAGCATTCTATCACTTCCAATTTTGAAAGTCCAGCAAACTCTGCAAAAACACCACCCCAAAACTGTCTAGATTAAGAATATAGAGCCATAATGGTATTTTTGGAGTGATTATGAGGCTAGTGATTGATTTAGCATGCAATTGCTAAATTTAACTGCCTCTTTGAACGGTGCTGCCTGTGTGCATTTAAACCTTACAAATCATTTGCTGTTGTTATTGGAGGGACCAAAGGTATTAACAATGCCCTTCATATTCCCTGTTCTCTCCCCGCAACATATGGATTTGGTGGCTTCTGTTGCTTTGTGGGTTTTTTTGTGCAAAAGTGGTTTTAGAGTGCTGAAAACCGTTTTGTGGGCTTGTGGTCCTTGAAGAGGAAACTTTTGAGATATATACACCTTCCTATTTATGAAAATAATCTATAGATGCTCCAAAGTGTGTCTTAACTCTGTTATTAGAGCAACTTGCCTTATTGTTCAGATTAAATGACTAACTGTATCAGGTAAAGTAATAGTCAAGAAGACAAGCACGTGGGAATTTTCTCATCATGTCAATGAATCTTTTCACATTCACCCAAAGTTATGTTTTGTTTTGTTTTGTTTTGTTTTGTTTTGTTTTGTTTTGTTTTGTTTTGTTTTTTCATCTAGAGCAACACAGAAAATGTTATAACTGGAAGCTGCAGGGGATGGCTATTTTGTAAATTATTCTGAAGCAGATCAGTAGGCGTTGTTGTATCAGTCCTGGTCCCATAATCGTTGAGGGGATCACATCAGTGTCTCTCTCACCCATGTAACTTGCTAAGTTACCCACCTTTTCAGAAAACAGGAGCCATGATGAGAAGCTTCTAGAAGCTAAAACTAATGAAGAGTGATATTGTGACTTGTCATATGCCCAAGATCTCTGTTCTGGCTAACTAGTCTTCACATAAAGATAGCATGGAAGGAAATGTGGCTTTTTGCTCCATTTTCTTTCAGGGAGCATGAAGACCAAGGAGCCAGAGAGACAGAACAGATCAGGTGGTAACTCTGTGCCTATTCCCATGCCACAACATGCAGGATAGCCTGGAGAACAAGAGGCAGTGATTTACTATTAGAACAGGAGACTAGTAAATTACAAACTACATGGGCAAGAAGGGATGACTGTAATTCAAAAATGGTGTCTGACATGCTCTGCCTCCAGGGTCTAATCTTAGTGCAGAGTAAGCATCACTCTTACTCAGCACTGCTCCAAAAATTGACACTCTCCCAAATGTTTACTTAAAACTAATAATGTTCTTAATTTCTTCTTATGTTTTCCTTAATGTTTTTTTAATGTCCAGCATTACTGATAATAAACTGGAAGAACTTCTGCTCATTTTGTTAAAGAAAATACATTCTAGTTTTTCTTTTCTAACACATTGTTTTTGTCTTGTTTCCAAGTTTACATGCGAAATGTTTGAATCTGTCTGTGACATCTCAACTTTGGAATGATTTGAAATAAACTGTCAGTTGAACAATTGCAACCAACTTTAAACACTTCAGCAGTTCGTAGGTTTCTATGCTCTTCAAATGTTGCACAAAACTATTTATACTAGCACTTAGCGATACCAAGATGCTTGGCTCTGCAACTCCGCTTCAGTGAAGATCTTGTTTTCTGTAAGAGCAATCTTGGTAGCCTCTGATTACGGCTCTGGTCGAGCACATTACATAGTATGTTAACATTTCTACTATTACCACATTACATCTTCAGAGAATCCTTGTATATGTTTATACATGTATATGTACTTGTAAGTCCTGTTTAAATCAGTAGCAAATTGCCAAGAAATCTCTGTTTGTACCTATTAAAGAGCTCTGTCTCTGTATTAATATTTTATTTAGTGACCTTTCTGACTCACTTGTTCTGTTTAAGAAAACATAGATAGCAGCACAAAAAGAAAAAATTAGGATACATTCTTGTTACAAAATAGTGGAAAAGCATGTACATAAGAGAAGAAAACCACACATATTTAGAATTGTATAATTATTGTGACATTATCATCTATGGATATATAAACAGGGTTGTAGAAACCATGTTGTTTGTAACAGTTGTGACTGGGAAAGGATATTCGGTATATTTATGTGAATCACAAAATTACAAGCTCTGTAGTTGCAGCATTATTTTCATTTGACCTCTTGCTAGCAGTCCTTAGCAAGGTGGAGTATTTACTACAATCTTGTATTCCACAAACAGTTCTTGGGTATGTCAAACTCAGCTAAAATTAACTCCTCTCTGATTCTTACATGATGTTAAACCACATTTCAGCTCCAGTGCTCTCTTTAACAAGCATCCTCTTGCAGCTCTTGCTCTCGTGAGCAATGATGACTTGCGTTTTGTAGGGAAGATCTGGGAAATCTCCTGTTAAAGGCTGCACTGAGACAGATCCTCAGCTGGCATAAATCAGACTAATTCCACCTAGGCAGTGAAGCTACATGGGTTTACACACCTGCAAAATCCTGCCCTGTAAATCTGTAGGGCCTGACATTTCAAGGACCTCTGTACTCAATCTCTAGGACTCATCTAGTGCTGGAAGTTGAGAGATTTGCTGGAGTAAAGCCAGACTGCTTCTCAGGAGCAAGAACCCACATATATTTCCAATTAATCCATGACTCTTCTCTCTATTCAGAATGTTAAAATAAAATAAATAGTTCAGTAAAATGTGTGTAACTCTCTGAAATTTGTTTGGTTGTTAAAAGAATAAGCTAGTGCTGAACTTGCTCCATTATTGCACTGGTTATATCTTTTATATTGATGATGTATTGTCAATGCTTCATTTAAAATTTTTTTTTATTGTAGTATAATTTGTTGAAGGAAAGGGCAGATCTAAGACAAATAAGAAACTGTTGCAAAGCGCTAACATTTTCTACAGATGTTTCCTCTGCCCAGTGCTCATGGATGCTCCCCTCCATTTAATTTATCTTGAACATGCAGTTTATTTTTGGCTACTATCTCTCAGATGCTAAGACTGATCTTTGAAAAAAACAAGCAGCACCTGTAAAGGAACTGAATAGCTATATTTTGTTGAATTTTTTTTTTTTCCTCAAAGCTCAAATAACTTTTTCTTTAGCTACTTTGTTAGTACCCAGACTATTTCCTTTAATTCAGTCACGCCTAATGAAGTTTAAAGGATTGGTTTCAGGGTTTTTTTTGGTTCACATTGGCATTTCCAGAAAGGAAATCATACAGTATTTTCTTCTGACACAGTTACGGTAATATACAATTGTACTCTCAGCCAGTAAATTACAAACCAGTGTTCTTCTGAAGGCCACCAGTTTAACATTTCTCAAGAGCTTTGGTTCATAATTATTTGGCTGAGGTCCATGAGTGACATTTTTGTGTACACATCTGCACCTCTGCACACACCTCATTAACAAAGCAGGCATTAGAATATACCAATTAATGCCCCAGACTGCATATAAAAGCCAGAGGTGGGATCTAACACCTGCGTATTCAAGACTTGCCAGTTCAGTGTCCTGCCTTATAGCATCAGAAGAGGTGTATCTGGAAAAAGCGCTATAATATCACCTCTTCTGTCTCCCAGCCTAGGGGGCATTGGTTCTTTCAGCTAGAAAAAAAGCAGCAGCAAAGGTAACTACTCTCACCATCATATTATCCGGGACTCCTTGCATCACTCACAGGTCTGTGTGGTATTTTAAGATGAAGAAGCCATTTTATAGGCTAGATACTGTAACTTGTGCCTTTATTACAAGTCCATGAAGAATAACATTCAGTAATAGAAAAAGCAGAGAAAAAACATTAAGAGAAAAAAAAGTCTGAATTTATAACCAGACCTCAAATGAAACCTCCAGTGAAAATTTCCTGCAAATTCTTGTGCAAGTTTCACTTTGTTTTCTCATGCATTTCTGCAATGATTTTCTCACTGAGAGTCATATTTTTTAATGGTTACTACTTTGCTGACTTTTAAAAAAAAATTTCATCTATGGATCATATGAACCATGAAGCAGCAAGTGGGTGGAGTATTGTCAACCACACAGCCAATAAATTGCTTCAGGCCTGCAATATAGCTTCATTTGAGGCCAGCAAGATATACCAAAATGATGCCTAAAGATGAATGAAAAATTACAGGACTGCACATAACACAGCTATTTCACAAGAATTATTGGACGAGAGGTTCGAAAATTTATGGCTTTAAAATAAAAAAAAAAAGAAACTTGATAATTTGTAGACTTGAGGAAAAACTTAATTTTCCATTAAAAATGTCATTATAAATTAACATGTCCTGCAGGCATTAGTTTTTTTCCTGAAACATCTTAAACCAAAAGCCCCATTTCAATTACTTTTAGGCTTGCTTTTTTTTTTTTTTTTTTTCTTTTTAATTTCCAGAATTGCAATTTCCTATTGAATGTTTTCTGCAAGTGTTTGCCCAAACAATTGCACTGTCCTGGCTAACTGGGGAGGTCCCGGTTGACTGGAAGTCAGAAAATGAGATGCCCATCTACAAAAAGGGCCAAAAGGAGCATCCAGGAAACTACAGGCCTGTCAGCCTGACTTCGGTGCTGGGGAAGGTTATGGAGCAGATCATCCTGAGTGCCATCACATAGCACATACGGGACAACCAGGGGATCAGGCTCAGTCAGCATGGGTTTATGAAAGGCAGGTCCTGCTTCACTAACCTGATCTCCTTCTATGACAAGGTGACCTGCTTAGTGGATGAGGGAAAGGCTGTGGATGTTGTCTACCTGGACTTTTGTAAGGCCTTTGACAAGGTTTCCCCCAGCATTCTGCTGGAGAAGCTGGCTGCTCATGGCTTGGATGAGTATACTCTGCGCTGGGTAAAAAACTGGCTGGATGGCTGGGCCCAAAGATTTGTGGTGAATGGAGTTAAATGCAGTTGGTGGCCAGTGACAAGTGGTGTTCCCCAGCACTTGGTACTGGGGCCAGTTCTGTTTGATATCTTTATCAAAGATCCAGATGTGGGGATCGAGTGCACCCTCAGTAAGTTTGCAGACGACACCAAGTTGGGCGGGAGTGTTGATCTGCTAGAGGGTAGGAAGGCCCTACAGACAGGCTGGACAGGCTGGATTGATGGGCTGAGGCCAACTGTATGAGGTTCAACAAGGCTCAGTGCCGGGTCCTGCACTTGGTTCACAACAACCCCACGCAATGCTACAGGCTTGGGGAAAAGTGCTACAGGCTGAAGAGCTGCTTGTCGGAAAAGGACCTAAGGCTGTTGGTCAACAGCCGGCTGAATATGAGCCAGCAGCGTGCTCAGGTGGCCAAGAAGGCCAATAGCATCCTGGCTTGCATCAGGAATAGTGTGGCCAGCAGGACTGGGGAAGTGATCATCCCCCTGTACTTGGCACTGATGAGGCCGCACCTCGAATACTTGTGTTCAATTTTGGGCCCCTCACTACGAGAAAGACATTGAGGTGCTGAAGCATGTCCGAAGGAGGGCAATGAAGTTGGTGAAGGGTCTAGAGCACAAGTCTTATGAGAAGTGGGTGAGGGAGCTGGGGTTGTTTAGCCTGGAGAAAAGGAGGCTAAGAGAGACCGTACCACTCTCTACAACTACCTGGCAGGAAGTTGTAGTGAGTTGTGTGTTAGTGTCTTCTGAAAGTTACAAGCGACAGGATGAGAGGCAATGGCCTCAAGTTGCACCACAGGAGGAGGTTTAGATTGGGTATTAGGAAAAATTTCTTCACCAAGAGGGTTGTTAAACATTGGAACAGGCTACCCAGGGAACAGGTTGAGTCACCATTCCTGGAGGAATTTAAAGGATGTGTAGACATGGTGCTTAGGGACATGGTTTAGTGGTGGACTTGGCAGTGTTAGGTTTACAGTTGGAATCAATGATCTTAAAGGTTTTTTCCAACCTGAATGATTCTATGATTCCATGATTCAAATTTTCCATTAAATCTTCCATTTTGCTCATATGCAAGTCAGTCTCAGTACATAAGTCAGTACTCTGGAATTGAGGTACAACTACAAGGGGTCTGCTATAAAACTGTGACATGTGCAAAAGCCTGCTATCCACAAAAGCCATTTCCACACAGGTCGCTTTGGCTTATCAACAACAAAGGCAGAAAAATTAAATGGTTTTAATTGGCAACAAAGCAAAACTGTTCTTTGCTGTCAGTATAGTGGGGTGCAAGTCAGTAAAGTCAGTAGTTTTTGGTCGCAGTGATGTCAATAGCCAGAGGCAGGAACCTCTGCTAGCTGCATATATTCAGGACAGGATGAAATCCAACCATTAGTATGGCAAGAGAACAAGGTTTTGGAGAGCTCATCACTAACTTGAACATGAAGCAGGGTAACAAGTAGTGATTAATGACCGAAGGAAAAACATGGGTTTTGTTTTAGTCCAACTTTCAATAGACAGATGTCCACTTCCTTAAACCATCTTCATAACTCGCACTGATGGAGATCCCTGGTGGTACTTCCAACAGAGAAGTCAGTGATTTCCATGGACCTAGAGGATTGAACCAATATGCCTAATCATAATAGTTACCCTACTTTTATGATAAAAGAGTCATATTTATAACAATATATGCCCAGTCCTGCACCCAACACAACACAAATGCCTTTCAGTTCTATGAAGCCTATTGCTATCAATGCTGCTCCACAAGATAGAGTGCAGCACTCATGTGAGCACAGAATAAGTACCATCTTTCATTCTAACAAAATGAGGGATTGTGTCCTACAGAAAGAAGTCATAGGAATTTGCACTGAAGACTCAATATGATAATGTAAGTTGGATGGAATTAGCCATTCTTTACACTGATGTGTTTGGAAAGCAAGGTAATGTTGATACTGTTTCTTTGCAATACCTACAGAATTATCAAACTGTGACTGACTCTCTGTGGCTTCTCCAGCTGATCTGACCTGTCCCTACCATCAGCAGACATCTAGTACCAGCTTATCAGCAACATTTTCATTCATTCGGGTTATTCCAAAGAAATAACTTCAATCATTTTTCCTTTCTCACTAATTTTAATGTCTGCTTAAAAACACAGTTATTATCACTGATGTAAACCATAACCTTATGCTCCTCCAATGAAAAAAGTTTTGGCATTGTACTTACACATTCCGCTTAAGATGAAAATGTTATCAGTATTGTCATCGTAGCCCAAATAATGAGATTTGTCAGGAACATGTGCACACTTTACTGTCTGATCTTCTGCAGCGGTAGAACAATTACAGTATTTTATGGAGGAGTTAAATAATTTTTATTTTCTTATTTTATATAGCAAGCATAAAAGCTGAAAAATAAAATTAAGACAGAAGACTGAAAATAGTAGTGAAAGAACAGTTCATATTCAACCCTAAAATTTCTTGTGCTATTCTCAAACTTGGACTTACTGGTAAATGCATCATTTTCTTATGTTCTTTCCATGGTTATGCTATTGTGCATGTGATAAAGTATACAGAATCTTCATCACTTCAGTCCTACTTTTCTAGGTTAGTAATTTTTCTTCTGATTTACTTGACAGTACAGTTTTAGGTCCTATGGGTTTTTTTAAGCTGAAGTAGAACAGTGCTGTCTCACATGGATATTATTTTATTCACTGAGCTTTTATTTCATTGTTCATAGTTCTATTTTCAGGTAACCTTCCAAGTCTAGCAAAGTTATTCAACAGAACTTCAGGTCTGTCTGATGACAGACTGATCAACTGAACATGTAGCAGTGGTTGGCATATAAGTCTGAAGAAATTGTCAGGATTCATTAATAAAAAGGAGAAGATCATTTATAATACATCAGATACTGCCTGGCAGGAATGGAATGTAGAGAGTTTTTTTGTTTTATTTTTGGTGAAATGAGATAGTGAAAGCCAAGTGTTCTTCTCTTAAACAGGATTTCATTTTGGTCAGTCTTTCCTTATTGGCAGTCTAACAGCTATTTTACACAGATTGTTAATGAAATTGTGAACAAATCCTACGCAATGCATATCTGTAAAAATATAGTCTTGAACAGAATGAGCAAGAAATACTGTAGAATAATTTGACGTTTCTGGTGATAGTGTCTTACTGTTGAGTACATATTGGAATGCACCAAAAATAACCAGAAGCCTGCAGAGCTTGTTTTCCAATCTTCAGACCACAAAGAGCAGCTTGTAGTTGTTGTACGTGAGTTGCACAAAGGATTAATTTAACTTAGAACACAAAGTCCACATTAGCTTGATGCTGTGCAAAAGTAATAAGTTATTAGGCTGTCAAGAGTTGTAGAGTGGAATAGCTCTGTTTTGGTGCTGCTGGTGTTAACTTCAGCTCTCACTAGGACATTGATGGGAACATTGCATCCTCATCTACCAGGTCAGGGAGGGCAGATTCTTAGAATATTATGACTGCCTCACCTCTTCATAAGAAAGGCGACATCAGTGTTGCAATTCTAGCCCTAAACTCTGCCAAGTAAAACAGAAACTTAAAATCACTGAAGCGATGACCAAGGCTACCTTTTCTGTACACAGCATGCTCACCTAAAATAATTTATTTCTTTTGGACTGCTGCTGTGAACGTCCAGGACTATAACATTGCCTTAATTAACCAGTTCCTCATTTCCAGCTAGCATAGAACTGTAATAGCCAAAATTATGACCACTCAGGCAGAGCTCTCCAGTTCCAGTGTAAGAAGTACTTAAAATAAAGCCCTTTTCAGTCAATTTCTCACTGGCCTGAATACTGAGAAAGATTGTACAGCTGCTGGTACTTGGCTGAACCCATGTTTTCAGTAATTCAAACTATAATTAGAATCCAAATATTAACTTCAAACCAATATTAAATATTAACCTATCCCTAAGGTACTTCTTACTCATGCATCGTGTAGCGTCATGTAGCTTCCTATTTTTAGCCTTTAAAAACCTAATTCAGCTTTTCAAGACAGTAGAAGTAATAGATTTTTACGATCACATTAATCTGACAACAAGGATAATAAAGTCAAAACTAAATCTTGATTTAACAAATTAATGGACCTGAGAGCTTATGACGTTCGTAGTTGGTGAGAAAATCCTGGTATGCCAAGACATCATGACCACAGAAGAGCTTGATGGATAAAAAGCCAAATCCATTTCCTTCTCACCATTAAAACAAACCAAAATGTTTCTGTTCTAGTGATTAGGATATACCAGTGGATATATATTCATGAGACATATGTGTGTATAGCATATGGTCATGGGTTAACTTTGGCTAACAGCCAAATGCCCACTCAGCTGTTCACTCACTCCTGCTCTTCAACAGGACAGGAGGAGAAAACAGGAAGAGAAAGCTTGTGGGCTGAGATAAAGACAGGGAGATCATTTACCAATTACTGGCTTGGGCAAAACAGACTCAACTTGAGGAAAATCAGATTCACTTTATTTACAATTAAAATAGATTCAGATAGCTGGAAACAGAAAGAAAGACATTAAAAAGATACCCTGCTTCCTCCACCTTTCCCAGGTTCAACTTCCCTCTTGCACTCCCAACTCCTCTACCTACCTCAAAAGGCCCATAGGGAATGGGGAATTGAGGATTATGCTTAGTATGCAACAGTTTCTCAGTGTCATCCCTTCCACTTCACCCTTTTCCCCTGCTCCAGCATGAGTCCTTCATGGACTGCAGTTCCTTCAGGAAATACCCAACTGCTCCAGTATGGGTATCCTCCACAGGCTTCAGTGTGGGTATCTGCTTCACCATGAAGCATCTCTACCTACTCATCTGATCTTGGTGTTCTCTCTACTTTTTCTTGTTCTCTATCTCTTTTTTCCCCTCTTCTTTTTCCCTCTTCTCTGCCTGTCTGGTGTTTTCTGATCTTTCTTAAACATGTTTTCACAGAGGTGTCACTAGCTTGGGTAATGGGCTCAGCTATGTCCTGTGGTGGGTCTGTTGGAGCCAGCTGGAATGACTGTGTCTGGCACAAGGCAGCCCCTGACCTCTTTCCACATAAGCCACCTCAGCAGCCTACACCCAGTACACATATACAAACACACTTAATTTGCTGCTGTGTGGCATTTCAGAGCGTGTTGCAGTTCACTTCGAAACCTGTTCCAAAATTTTCAGGTTCAAAATCAGAAAAAGGTGGGGTTTCTCTCAAATATCTAGCCCATTTTTTAAATTATACAGATAAATTGAACTCCCTAGCTCCTAAAATCTGGTATTTCTCTACCTGCATTTACCAGAGCTGTCTCCAGGCCCTGTCCTGTTACCCCCAGCAGTAGAATGGCTGCCTGAGCAAGGACTGGCACTGCTTCATTCCCTGTGGGTTTTTCCTCTTTCAAAGTCCTTTGGTCTGGGAGTCTCCCTTGATTGGTGTGGTCCATGGGTTCTTTGTGGGGATGGTAGCTGAGGAAATAAATACAACTCACCCTCAGAAAACAAATCTAGACTCTGAGCTGGTACAGGATAATTGCAGGATCCACCTGGTGCAGCCACACCTTAATCTTACTTCTGCTACTTCCAGCTGTGCCATGGGAGTGAGCAGGTGGTAAAATAGCAGAGGACTTTGAATAAGGGATGAAGCCACAGCACTGAGGGGGATGCATGCCAAAACAACATTGAAAAAGATAATATAAGCCAGCCTTTAACAATTAATCAAGATACTATGCTTTCTGGGGTAGGTTTCAAAACTCTTGTTTCAGCTTCACTCCTTGATGCCACTATTTCATGCTTCTGTTGTTCTTTCCTCTTGTAGATTATTGCAGCCTTTTACAAGTGGACCAGGCTAGGAAACAACAATGAAAAGATTCTTTTCTAATTCACACAAAACTTGGTATCTTTACTGTAAGTGGATCAATTTGTAGGAGATATTTCTAGGTCACCTATAGCCACCTCTAACAACAGGGAATGCAACTGCATGCCCTTTTCCTTTGAATAACTGTATTCCATCTGTATGTAGTTTTTATAAAGAGTATGTTCATGAGGTATCAGATTACAGGATTTATTCCATAGCTGAGGTTCATTCTTTGTAATTCTGAAAGCGTGATTCTTCTGTGAAAGGGTTTTTAGTCTCTCGGCCATGTCCCCTAAAACTAATCACTGCTATGCTGATGGATAAACAGGAGTTATGCCAGGGAGGCAGTGAGGGAGAATAATCTGAGAACCACCAAGAACATTCTTGCATTTTTATGAGCATATGCAACATATGTCAAAAACATGAGAGGCAAGGGTTGAGAGCTTTTTCAGTACACTCTGTCAGCCTGGGCCAGTCCATCCATCCCAAACCCACAGGAAAAGAATTAGATGACCATGTATTTTTTCCATGTCCTTTCTGCCATTTTGTACATATGGAGGAATTGTGTCTTTCTGTGTACTGTGTTTATATGCATTCGTCCACTTAATTTATGTTCTTTAAGATCAGACAGAAATCAAGAACCTTATACTCAAGGTTCCTATTAATCCATCCTTCTAAAACCATTATTGGAGATCAAAGTAGAACAGGAAATATTTGGCATATTTGTCAGATCATCTGAAAGTCTAATAAAAAAGAAAATTATTATCAAACTGTCAAGAAGAATTATTTCTTACATTTTTAAAGAACATTTTATATTTTTCATGGTTTGATTTTGAAATATGCTTTTAATAAGAAGCTTTAAAATTCCTTATTGTTTTAGTAATCTGGCTGTTTTTCACTGACATGTTTTATCTTTCTGCTGATATTTAGCTAGTGGCAAGGAGAGATTATTTTGGCTAGATTAAGACACAAAGTTAAATGCTGAAAATAAGCCTTCAAGCCCCTGGCATTACAGCTAGAAGAATCACTTCTCTAAATCACTAACTGCTTGTAAGTGGTTATTCTAGCCCTGTTACAGATACTTATATTCACATATGGCATTAACTTCGCAATCCTAATCTAAATTCAAGATGATTATGTGAAGTACGATTAATTTTTAATGCGACAACAAAGCAGAAAATGTAGGGAAAAAAGTAGAGCATGTAGCTTGGCCAAACACTTTGAATTATCATATTCTTCAAAAGAAAGAACAATCCTGAAATTTTTGCAGTGCTAAAGAAGCACTTAAAGCATTTTTAGAACAAAAACTTTTATGGAAAATGTTTGTAAAAAAAAAAAGGCAAAAGAGACTTTGGGTGTTGAGATGTATTAATATCAGGGTATCAAGGTATTTATTTTAACAGATGTTCTTATAGCAAGGAGATACCTCCTTCCTATTGCATTTCTAAATGATCCTATCACCATCTTATCTGACGGCTGGTTCTTGGTTGTTTGGTTTGGTTTGGTTTTTAATCTGTCCATGCAGACAGTAGCAGCACAGTTTGGGCTGATATGAGCAGAAAAGATTTGCAGACAGAAGTAAGTCCATCTGTTAGACAAACAGGGCAATTTTCTGACCATAGAGACTCTTCCTTACATCTGAAATGACAGCAGCATATTTTACCCAGCTTTTGTTTCAGACCTGAAAAAAGGCTGTTGCACCACAAGACTTGTTCTGTTTTTCTACCCATATTCTTCAGACTAAGAAAATTAATTTACCTTTCCTTTCAAACTGTTACTTATGAAGAAGACTGGGGCTTTTTTTCAGTGTGGATTTCATAATGTGTTTTTTCCTCCTGCATAAATTAATGCAATAAACTGTCTCTGGGTTTACAACTACAGAGTGTTCATATACATACTAGTGTGCTAGACCTTGACCTCATTTACTCTGATCTAAGTCCAACCCAAAATTTAGCTGAGTTTTCAAGCAGTTTATTTGACGAAAGGTACAGAAATTGCCTCCAATAGACAGGAAAAAAAAAACCAAACCACTAAAAAATACTTTCTCTGAAATTTCAGCATCATTTATGTTTTCTTATTGTGGCTTGTCTAGAATAGGCAAATATATGTGGTTTTTCCCTTTGGAGGAATTTAAAGTAGAAAACATGGAAATAACCAGGGTGAATTACTGGCACAGGCTGTAGTAGCTGAGATATTGCCAACATAAGGACTACTTAGTGAGCAGTGGACCAGTGAAAACTAACCCTGGCAGTAAATCCAACCCCACACCTTATGGGTGTGGAAAAAGCAACAGAGAATGAGCTAATGTTCTCAATGGGCTAAAATCTGCAGTATTTTATCAATATAAAATCTGAAGAAAGTTCAGCTCTTACCGAGACTATTTCCTCTCATTTCATTATGTGAAGGAGACCACCATGCATTTGATCTGTACTTTTATAAAGTTATGGTATAAATAGTAGAAAAAGACAGTGTGGAGCTTCAATCCATCAGCCAACCTACTTGGTGCTCCTGCAAATGCTGTTTTGTTTTGCTGTCCTTGGCAGGGCTTTGGGCTCTGAGACATTCATGTGAAGCTGGGAACAGGGAACTGTGGCTGGGCTGGTGGGAGCAGCCCTCATCACACTTCCCCCTGCCCCATGGTCCACCACGGGTGCAGAAAGTATTGATTTGCTTGTGTCTCTCTCCTTATGAAGTATAAGACACATTAATGAAAGTATTGTTGAAAGGGTACACAAAGAGCTGGATTTAGTGTGAACATGAATACGTGTAAGTGCCTCAGCACAGTCAGGTTTGTGTTGTGCTCGTGGTGCAGCACAGCTAGACTGAAATAATTTTCAGGATGGGGGTCCTTTAGGAAACAAATATCTCAGAAATGGTTCAGTTCTTCCTTATGACATCCACTGGGTACCTCATCAAAGCAATGACTATAAAACTACAAGGCTTTTAGTTGTCTTTTCAAAGTACTGCAAGTGTGGGCTGCCCACACAATTGTGGATTTGGGCCTATATTCAATTAGGCTGTACTACATGAAAGCAAGCCAGATTTTAGACTTCCTCTAAACAGGAATTACTGACCTGTTCTGTGTATTATCCAGATAAATTTTAGAAGGCTTGATTAGTGTATAAGTAATCTCATAAGTGGGTTTTATTTGGATAATGATGCCTCAGTACTGAGTACTGACTAGATCCTTCTTTTTATGACTGTTTTTTGTACATAAACCCTAATTCATTATTTCTATCTTTTTGTAGGTCTGTACATTTTGCTAGTGCTCAAACCTTTGTATTGCTTGCTTTTTCTAACGTGAAAAAAGACTCTATGCATTCTTCGAATCAGTGCTTCTGATACAGCCACTGTATGTCTGCCTGTGCAAAAAAATATCAGGCAGATAGTTATTTATCGTTGTTCAGAAACATGGACTCAATGGGCTAAAATCTGCAGTATTTTAACAATATAAAATCTGAAAAAAGTCCAGCTCTTACTGAGACTATTTCCTCTCATTTCATTATGTGAGGGAGACCACCATGTATTTGATCTGTACTTTTATAAAGTTATGTTATGTATGCAGTAAATCTTTTTAGAAATTTTACATTATCAGAGAGCTCAGGTCTTTTCTTTAGACCATGAATAAATACAAGGTAAATGAACATAGAATATTGAGCCATTTTTACCTCTTCTTTGGAAATTTTCAAAGAATATGCCGTGCTCATTTACACTTTCAGTTTTCTTTATACATCTGAGCTTCAGCTGAAAGTGACTGCAGGGAGGTTGTATATGGAAAGAATTCTCCATGGTTCTCTTAACTAAGCCAAATTGAGTTTTCCAGCCTGATTTTCTGAAGTAGTTTAGGCCCATTTGGATGTAATCAACAAACTCCTAATGCCTCAGACATACATGTGAGCTTCTATCATCATTTCAAGTGGTCCCATCTCTCTTTTTTCCTGATTCCTGAGTGTGAACATGAGTAGTCTTCAAATCAAAGAGGAAAGACACTTCCTGGAAACTGACCAGATGAACAAAACAGGAGATCTAACATGTTGAAGCAAACTAAAGGAACAAAATAAACTTCTTAAGTAATGTTGTAAAAGAAATGTCTATTTTCTGATCATTCCAGAGCAAAGTCAGCTCAATTAGTTTGACTACACACTCCTGGGACAGTCTTAATCTCTCTGGTTCCTGCAATAAATTAATTCTCAGGACTGTTATGCTATAAACATAGAATCCATCCTCTTTGCCTTTTTCTTTGAACGAAGGTTTGCATCCATCTGATATTATATTTTTTATATCACAGGTTTTGTAACCTATCTGTGTGTTTGCTACTTATTTTCTAAAACAGTGAAGGATGGTGTGGCTTCTTACATTATGTATGCAACAGAGAATGCTAAGCATGCGGGATCCAGACTTGGCCAAACACTCTCTGCCACCACTACAGCAACTATTCTGTAGTGTGTTAGCATTCAACTATGCTTGTTTGTTAAGATGTAATAAGTACTGTTCCATCTATACCATACTTTATACATGTCCTTTCAATACTGTTGTCTTTTTAATTTCAGCTGCCAATAAAGAGAGACTCAGTAGAAAGAAACTGAGTTATAAATGGGAGACAAAGAAAGATGGGTAGACAGACTCCAGTCTTAAATCTTACATATAGTTGATTAGCCTTAAAGTGAGCAAGAAATAATCTATGAATGGCTTTCAATGTTATACTCCCTTGATTTCTCAAAAAAAAGTTTAAATTTCATACATTTCCACAGGTTAAAAGTTAAAAGAGTTTTGGATTCAGTCAGTCAATTCATATTCTTTGTTTGAATTTTTGTTTCATTTTGACCTTTTTTGCTTCACACTATTCTTTGTACACTACCAATAACTTCTTGGGCCAAAGAAGATTCTGTTTCAATCAGAGCTTTTCTTCTGTAGAAAAATAACTAAACAGAAAAGTTGTGGGTAATAAAGACAATTATAATTTTTTTTCCTAAAGCATAGTGTTAGAATTTGCTGATGTAAAAAAACCAAAAAACAAAAAACAAAAACCCATAGAAAATTCTTAGAGTATCTCTATTTATCTTGTCATTTTATTTAATCTAACCAGTTCCTGTTAGCCTCTTTCATGGAATATAGTATCTTATGATGTTATTTTCATGACATTAAATTACAATTAATAGAATCACAGAATAGTATCTACAGGATATCTGATAAAAAAGCTGGATTTTTTAATTTGATATTGTATGTTGCCTAAACCTGTAAATAAACCTGATCTGTACTGTGAATCTATGTGACAAGAATGAGTTCACAAAACATTAGAGTATTGCAAATGCCTGCTTTACAGCTGAAGCCTTTCTAGAATGTGTGTGATCGGAATATAGAAAGTGTCATAACAGTTAGAAATCTGGAAGTAATGAAAAGGTTTTTTGCTGTGATGATAATTGCACATTGGAAGACGTTGCCCAGAAAGGCTGTCCAACTCCATCGTTGGATGGCTGCCCTGAACAATGTGGTCTAAATTCAATATTGACATTGCTGCGAGCATCAGGCTAGACAAGAGACCCCCCCTAAGGTCCCTTCCCATCTGAATTATTCTGCAATTTTAAGCTGCAGGAAATATTAAAAATGGATTATGTTAGTATGTCCTAGGTACAATTCCATCTATAAAACTAATATTGAAAATTTTGTTCTATCTTCTGTAATACATGACAAATTTGGGACTGTCCAGTAATGAAATGAAGTAGTTGAAGTATGTTTTTCTTCTAAACAGCCTCCAGGGAAATTTAATTTGAGGAATTCAGGAGGAGGTTAATTCAGTCGAAATGGGTGTGTTTTGTGGGTCTGTCCTTACATCATTTTTTCTGCTAAGCATTTTTATGACACAAAAAGAGTGCTCACCATCACATTTAATACCAGAAGCAGATGATCCAGTAATCTGTTAGCCACCAAGGATAACTCTCTTCCCAAAATCATAAGTGATATAGGGAAAATGCCTTGTCATTAAAATAATTTTTTAAAAAATGAGACTTTGCCAAATAAAGCACATATTAAGACCTTGCCTCATGCTATTTGCTGCTCTCAGGTGGCCATAACTCTGAATGTGAATGTGCAAACATTCTGGAGGTATCCAGTATTGAGAGACCTTAAGAGACAAAAGAAAATAAGGAAGAATTTGTATTAAGAGAGAAAATAACTTCCTCAAGACAACTTTAAAATTATTAATGGAAACTGGTAGTGGCATGACAAAACAGATGGCAAGTAAGACAGCAGAAAGAAATGCAAGCTAAGAAACTCAGAACTGATGCTTTGGAACTTACTGGTTAAAGACCATTCACCAAAATAAGTTTTTCTTTAAATGAACGCCTTTTCAGCCAGCAAAAGTCGTAAGATCCTCCCTTTCTCCTATTGGTGAACTGGAAGATAAAAATTGCGAGAATTGATAAGCCGATCCATAATTTAATCAAATTCCAGTAGAAAATAAGTTGTAAAAAAATAAGGAAAGAGAAGAGGAAATATTAAAAAAGAAAAATTCACACTAAATGATACCCTTCTCACTCATTTGATATTCAGCTATGATCATTCTTTCCAAAAGTTCAGGCTGTAGTCTGGTTGTGTTAAGAAAGAATCAGTGATCAATTGTTTGTGGGGAGAAAGAATGGGTCTGCCAGGTTGTCTGGTCAAATTAAAAAAAAGGAAGGAAAAAACCCCCACATAAAAAACCAAACTGAACAAAAAAAAAAAAAAAAACAAACCAAAAAACCACAAAGGGACTAAAAAGTGGAGGGAAACAGAATGGCTGTATTGTCAGTCTTACTTCACTTTGTCATATTAAAGAAACACTTGTCTACATCTTCTGTAGCCACTTCATTTGTGCTCTTGGTGACCAGACACTTACAATGGGCTTAGAAGTGTGGCAGCTACCTCATGAGAGCACAGTCCTGGGACAGTGATCATTTTTTTTTTTACAGGAGACTGCAAAAACATTTTTACTGGGTGTACATGTTTTTCCTATTGGAGGATAATAGCTCATTTTTAACTGCATGCAAAATACAGCAGATTTACAATAGGAACATTAATTCACTCAAGAGTGCAATTCTGCCAAAGATAGGACTAGAAAAAAAAGTGGAAAAGTCAGCAAATTGAAGTGTCATTAAAAAAACAAATTCTTCTTTTATTTGCTTGCAAGCACTGGGTACAGCAGCCAACAAACCAGCGACATTAGGAAATTCAGGGGCCATGGCAGCCTCTAGCATGTTCAGGTGCCCCCGCCTGTGCAGTGGCTACTTGATGCTGGTGCCAGGTGCGAGGTGCCGCTCCCTGGGCTCTGCCTGAAGCACATCACTCCCGGCACTGCTGCAGCACATGGGGAAAGTGCACTGCTGTTGACCCGTAGCCTGTTATTTCCTCTCAGGTGTGACCTTTTCCATCTTAGCTTGCTGCTGTGATAGACCCCAATTAGCCTCCTTATTCTAAGGTTGCATTTTGCTCTAACGTACGTCACAAAAGTCAGTCTGTACCTATTAAGTGAAAGAGAATCAGCTGCCTGAGGCATTTTCTGATAAGTTCTCTGTGTTTATTTCCTGTCTCAGAATGACTTAATTTCTTAACTGATGGAGTAGTTGTTGTTCAATTATGAAGTGAAACAAAATTACTTCCTTGAAAGTGTGCATTTTCACATCCAAGGTAAATCACAACATCGTAAAACACTCTTTTTAACTTATTAAGGTCTTTGAGGTCATCTGTACCCTGACTTGCAAATAACTACTTGAGAGCACTGCTTTTAGGTACACGTCATTTGATATATTTTGGTATGTATTGCTGTTGTGTGTACACTATATTAGGTCAGTGCCTACATACCTGTTAGATGTACCAGAATGATAGGTAGATTTCAACTGAATATATACCCAAAGATTCAGCTTTGCCTGAAACTAAGATTATTGTGAAACATTAGCATCTTAATACAATTAAGATACCTCAACATTCACAGGTAGCATCATGCTAAAAAGATAAGAACATTTATCTGAAAATATCTAAGTAGTTAAGTATGCCGTCACTGTTAAGGGTGTTCAGGATGTTCCTCTACACTGGAATACACAGTTGTCATTACATCCCCAAAGGATATTGGTACATATACCTAAATATCTGAGGTGACATATTAGTGGGTGTCCGATATAAGCTGTCTGACCAGGAAGAACAAGTGGATCAGACCCTTTACAGACGGATAGGAGTAGCCTCAAATTTGCAAGTCTTGGTCCTCCTTCAACTGCCGTCTGCTAGAGAGATGACACAGCAGGACAAAGGGGGCCCAAGAAAGTTGGTTAGTATTCAAGGATCACCTCCTCCAAGCTCAAGTGCAGTCCATCCCAATGAGCATGAAGTCAGGCAAAAACAACAGGAGGCCTGCGTGGATGAACAAAGAGCTCTGTGCTGGTTTTGGCTGGGATAGAGTTAATTTTCTTCATAGTACCTAGTATGAGGCTATGTTTTGGATTTGTGCTGAAAACAGTGTTGATAACACAGGGATGTTTTAGTTACTGTTGAGCAGTGCTTACACAGTCAAGGCCTTTTCTGCTCCTCACACCACCCCACCAATGAGCAGGCTGGGAGTGCACAAGAAGTTGGGAGGGGACATGGCTGGGACAGCTGACCCCAACTGACCAAAGGGCTATTCCATATCATATGACGTCATGCTCAGCATATAAAGCTGGGGGAAGAAGAAGGAAGGGGGAGGCCTTTGGAGTGATGGCATTTGTCTTTCCAAGTAACTGTTACGCATGATGGAGCCCTGCTTTCCTGAAGATGGCTGAACACCTGCCGGCAAATGGGAAGTAGTGAATGAATTCCTTATTTTGCTTTGTTTGCACATGCAGCTTTTGCTTTACTCATTAAACTGTCTTTATCTCAACCCACAATTTTTCTCACTTTTACCTTTCTGTTTCTCTTCCCCATCCCACTGGGAGGAGTGAACAAGCATCTGTGTGATGCTTAGTTGCTGGCTGGAGTTAAACCATGACAAACTCCTACCCAAACTCAATGTCCAAACATCTAGGATGACATTAGCAAAGCTAAGACCCAAATGGAATTGAATCTGTCCAAGGATGTCAAAGACAACAAGAAGGCCTAAATACATAAGCAACAACTGGAAGGCTAGGAAAATATGGGTCCATTGCTAAATGAGATGGGGGAACCCGGTTGCACAAGACATGCAAAAGGCTGAGGTACTGACTGCCTTCTTTGCCTCAGTCTTTACGAGCAAGATTGACCTTCAGGAATCCCAGGTCCCAGTGACCAGAAGGAAAGGCTGGATCAAGGATGATGTACCCTTGGTGGAAGAAGATCAGGTCAATACTGGGTCCAGTCTTATTTACCATGTTCATTAATGATCTGGATGATGGGGAAAAGTGTACCTTCAGCAAGTGTGCAGATGACACAAAACTGGGAGGAGTGGTTGATATGCCAAAGGGTCATGCTGCCTTCCAGAGGAACCTTGACAGGCTGGAGAAATGTGCTGACAGGAACCTCATGAAGTTCAACAAGGGGAAGTGCAAAGTCCTGCACCTGGGGAAGAACAAGCCCAGACACCAGGATATTCTGGGGCTTACCCAACTGGAAAGAAACTTAGCAGAAAATACCTGAGGGTCCTAGTGGACAGCAAGTTGAATATAAGCCAGTAATATGCCTTTGCTGCAAAGAAGACTAATAACATCCATGGCTGTATTAGACAGAGTATTGCCAGCAGGTCGAGGGAGGTGATCCTTTCCCTCTACTCAGCACTGGTGAGGCCACACGTGGAATATTGTGTCCAGTTGTGGGCTCCCCAGTACAAAAAAGACATAGACATACTGGAGAGAGTCCAACAAAAGGCCACTAAGATGATTAAGGGACTGGGACATCTCTGTTATGAGGAAAGGCTGAGAGATCTGGGACTGTTTTGCTTGGAGAAGAGAGGGCTCAGGGGGATCTTATTAATATATATAAAAACCTTAAGGGAGGGTGCAAAGAGGATGGACCCAGGGTCTTTCCAGTGGTGCCCAGTGACAGGACAAGAGGCAATGGGCACAAATGGAGACACAGGAGGTTCCTTCTGAACATCAGGAAACACTTTTTCACTGGGAACGTGGCTGAGCACTGGCACAGGTTGCCCAGAGAGGCTGTGGAGTCTCCATCCTTGGAGATACTCAAAAGCCATCTGAACATGGACCTTGGCAACTGGCTCTAGGTGTCCCTACTTTGGGAAGGGGGTTGGACCAGATCACCTCCAGAGGTCCCTTCCAGTCTCTACCATTCCATGATTCTGTGATTCTGTCATGCTAAAGTTTTGCCAAGGTATCTGTAAAACTGCCATATGGAATCCAGTGACTTGGGATCTGTAAATCTTCTTTCATCTCTTTGTGGCTTTTGACAAAGTTAGTTAATCAAGAATAATGTAATGGATTTTAAGGCCAGAGGGGACCATTATGATCATATAGGCTCACAACGCGGACTGTAGAAAGTCACAAAGTAATTTCTTCATCAAAACTATAACTACTGGATACATTTTTGAAAGAAATCTTGTTTTCCCTTAGAGACCGCAAATGATGAAAAGACCACCATGTCCCTAGGTGGACTCTTTCAATGTTTTTAAAAATTTGTGACCTAGTCTAGCTTTACCTTCTAGCCATTGTGTCTCATGACAATTTCTGCTAGATTAAAGAGCTATCTACACTCACAAGGCATGGTCATAAAAACGCGTGACTTATTTCTAAGCTTCTTGGATTGAACATCTTTCAACCATAGCTGTAAGGGTGCTTTCAGGATTACATGTACAGCTCTAATCATGTGAATAGCTCTTTTTTGAAACATTTCATTTTTTAAGTAGCACTACGGAACTGAATATATCAGAGCAGGACAAAGTGTTTTGTCAGTTGTCTTTCTGATGAAGTAAAGCCTTGAACAATACCAGATTTCATAATCAAGAACTGTGTTCACTCTCTTAGCTACAGTGCTGCCTCCAGCGTTCACATGCCGTTGGTCATATGCTAAAACACCATTTTAGCATCCAAACAAGAATACAATGCCCCATCTTACAAACCTGATGTACACTCCTTACTCCTAAGCAGATAACCTTCCTGGATCAACTGTACTCCCATAATGCTCCATCCCTGTCCCAAACTCACATAGACCACAAAATGTCGTTTTTCGCTTCACACCCAAGAGGTACTTTTTCGTTCCCTACATATAAGCTGTAATTGATATCCCCTGGAGCACTTTTGCTACCATTCAGGTGATTTAAATGCCAAGGACAGGAGGTATGGGTCCTTTGGGAGAGCATACTTGTAACTGACCCGTGCTTCTTGTCTCCTCAAACACTGGTTCAGTGACTCAAGTCTTCATTTGGCAGTGGGGCTTGCTTAAAGCCTAGCTCTGAAACTTATTATTGAACTGTTTGCTGACCAAAACAGTCCATTCTCCTCAGCAGGTGGCTAACCCACATGCAGGAGCCTGAAGTTGGCATCACGGCTCAGCAGCCCGTGCAAGTCCTGCCTGTGTGCAGCCCAGCCTTATTCAGAGACTGTCCAGGGCTTGCCAACAGGGTTTCACATAACTTCCCTTTCCCTGTATAGGCATAGGAAAGCACCAGTATTAACAAAAGGGAAAAAACAAAAGGAATATTCAGTCTGCACCTCTATCCTGTGAGACTTACTGCCCCAAACGACGACAAGAAAACGTTAGAGAATGGAGTATGTAGAAATCCTTCGCCTATTGCCCTGAAATCTGGCTTTGTTTCCCCAAAGAGACTGTGGAGCTTCCATCATTCTGGATGCCAGGTCATTCAACTTTGGAACTAGCGTCCAAACTTGGTGCTAATTTCTTCAAGAAAATTCTACTTGCTTGTACTGGCAGTTGAAAATTTCCTCATTGAGAAGTGGATGCCGAAAAGACTAGGCCATGAAAGTTATTGACACAGTAACTCAGTACAAAGGGCACTATACCTAGCCTCACATTATAAAGGAAAAATGTAATAGTACTTTCTATACATGCTGCTCACTGTCTTTTCGTTTTTGAATAATGAAGGGTCTTTTCACTTGTCCTTGAACAAAATACCAGCTCATATACTACAGATGTAGGCAGAACTCTGCAATGCATTTAATACTAAACATCCAAAAGAATAGCTAAAAACAAGGTGGTGGGTGGGAAAGAAGGATAAAAAAGATACTGTCCTTCATTATCTAGCTAAAATTGTTTTTTCTCTTCAAATGGGATTTTTAGAAGTGACTTACACTTCTGCAGAATTCTAAGGAGCTTTTGTGACTTATTAACATTTACCATGAGAAAGTATTTTATTCTATAGCCTTTTGATTGAAAATATTTCATGCAGTTTCATAGCATAGAATTACAGTTCTGAGCAAAGGGTGCCGATAGCCCGTGATTAAAAAAAAAAAAAAAGGCAAGAGAAATGAAGAAATAAAACAAGCAAACCTGGAATTTCAGCACGTATCTGTAGTTATACCATTGCATACAAATATTTGTTATACATCTCAAGTCCCATTGTTAAAAATTTATGATTCTGAGAATACTTACCGTACATCAGTGTAATAACAGAAGTAGTTGTAAGTTTTGATCATGTTGGCAGTAAAAATTAACTTCCTTTATCCACTTTCAGATTGTTTTTAATTACATGATTGGCTAATAACAGAGCAGAATTAAAAGCTCAATTTAATTATTAGGTTTCTGTTCCAAATTACCTGATGTGATATTTTAAAATCATTCATCATAGTCATAGATACACTTTTACGTGTCTGCAGTGTTTTAAGCAAGAACAATGAACCCAAACTGGATTAAGTAATGCTTTTTTTTAATTTTTTCTTTTAGTAAAAAGCCAACAAATCAACAAAGCTTAGAGTGTAACTTTCCCTCAGGAGCACAATGCAATTGTCTCTGAAGACTTTGCTTGCCAGAATAGTCATGAAAGTACCTATGTTCTAAGCCATGGAAAACTGCATCAAAATGGGGTGTGGGGGGGAAAGGATATTTAGACACAGCTCATTTATGAAAATATTAACAATAAAATCATTATACCATGCACTCTGAATGCACATTTTTCATTGAACTATGAACTTGCTACATCAGAGATTCAAGAGAGAAAGAAAAGAAATTTGTTTTCATTCACGGCTAATGCAGCAGACCTAAATACAGACTCAGTCAAGGTGAAGCAATCTTTCAGTCTCCACTTAGAATGAAAACTACCCATCTGGACTACATTTTCATTTCAACTACCGTGCCATTTCAGCGAGTTATTGTTCTCCTTTTGAGATCAGAATTCTTTAAATTCTAAAACCTGAACTAACATTCTTTCATACGAATTCTAGAAGCAAAAAACCTACATAAAAACCAAGTGTTATATAGTGTCCACACTTCTATCTAACAAGTTTGGCAGACTTGCTGCACAGGTTTCTAAAATTAGAAGAGTACTTGGAGGTACTACTAAAGAAATGATGTCTACTCTACAGAATAAGATTTTCTGCACCAGTAAAAGGACTTAGAACTGAGATTCACTGCAAAAATTAAAGACAGAAAGAGTCAAAACACAATTCTACAACATGCAGATATCTCTGAGACAAGTCACCCTTTCTTCATTGAGGAAAGTTTAAGGTTGGAAACAGAAAAATCTATTAAAGCAGTCAAGGTTTGGGCTTATATTGAGCTCATCTTTGTGTGTAATCAGCTATAGGATGTTGCCCAGGTGATTCACACGGAAAGAGTCCTATCAGAAGCCCAACAGTATCTTCTGAGTGTATACTAATCCAAAGACCTATTGTCCTGTGCTTTTCAGCAGTGTTTCCAACTCTTTTTGGAAACCAAATATTAAACCTTTCATTTGAAAATAAACTGTGTATGTACTACTTCATCTCTATTAAGTTGCCAGAACTCAGTACATGTCTCATAGACACTCTGTACCCTTTTCTTTACCTCTGTAGGTAACTCCATATGAAAGTGTATACAGAAAGCACAATTTTTTATTTTCCTCCACCTTCTTTGAAAAGTGTTACAAACTCAGATTAAAATAGCTGTAAACAATCTAATCTTGTAGTAATATTTTATAACATTTTCAGTTATTAGAAGCTTCTGTAAGAGCATGTTCAAGGTTTGTTTTTTTTTAACCTTTATTTTACTTCAAAGTTGCACATGGTATGTGCTAATGGTAATACCAGACATTATGCATTAGGCACAGAGAGGTTGAGACTAATGAAAGAGGCATATGCTTACTATAAGCCTTTATGTATACCTTCAGTACTACCACATGTGATTTTTATGTGCTGCCTAACACACTCAGTATGGATGATCTAACCATGGCCTCCTTTGCAATGGCAGGAGAATGCTGGACAATGATTTGGCAAACATTTCAGACATGCACATAGAAAAAGAGAGGGGTGGCAGTGTGGCCAGCTTGGCTGGGTAACAACAGCAGCCTTCTGTGAAGGCTCCCAGGAGGCAGGCAGCATTCAGAAGAGCTATCGGGTTTTACAAGCTATCAATATCACATTATACTCTAACCTCAGATCTCAAACATACAGTCACACATTACTTTTATTGGGAACGTACTACTTGCGGTAACATGAAATTATGCAAATGCAGACAATGTTTACATTTATCTGTATAGCTTTAGGACATCCACAGTATTTCAATGTAAGCAAAACAAAACCATATATTTTTCTCTGCCAGAATGTATTTTTCCCTCTTTCTAAATTTGTTGGGGAGTAACTGAATGTAGTTATTATTTTTACTAGAAAATAAATTGTGATCCCAGTTAAAAAGCAAAAAAAAAATTAAATAGCAGCATCTATTCATTTGAGAGATATAATTTCCTCGCTGTTTATCAGGACTAAATCATTCAAACCATATCTCCCTGCTGTTCAGGCTGTCACACCTCTGTGTATCTGGTGACTGATGTAATCATCATACAATCAATGGGGTCTCCTTGGTGGTTATCTAACCCTCCAGAGCACTTTTTAGGATTGTGTTGTGAAGTAGTTTAACTGTTCCTCTTTCCAAATGACATTTAAAATCCCCTATTGTATCTCTCAGAACACAAAACACATATTTCCAGTCCTGGATCTTCCCAATAGCAGCCAAGGCTTGTACAAAAAGACAACATTTTCATTTACTTTCATTGCATTCCAGAAGGCCAAATCATTCCTGATTCTTATGGTGTAAAATTTAAAGCATATCTTCTGTCAACTCTATCACAGAGAAACCTTATTTACATTGTATGGTCCTAGCAACACTGTTGATTCTTTCCAGCTCTTTTTCATAGCAGATACAGATCAGTAATATATGCCTATTTTTTAAGTTCAACTATACACCACTTCACACTGCTGTCCCTCTTTCCTGGGACTTACAGCCTTTATCCAAAGAAAAAGAATGTAGTTACCTTATACTGTGGGGTTAACCCCCGCTGGCAACTAAGCACCACCAAAAAAAACCCAAACTGTTTTATTGTATCCTTAAGGGTTCCCAGGCCAGGAAAAGAAATTGCTCCACATATATGCTATCCAGAGGCAAACCTTATGAAATGCACAAATACCTAATCAAGTGGAGACATTAGCAAAATCCTCCTGTTTACATAACACTTACTATCCTCAGTTAAATAATTTATTTGTTTGCAAAATAAGTCCACGTCTGCACCAAAGGCAGTGGTACTAGTTTCCAACACCTCAAACCCCAAGGCAGAGCTGCTGCTGCTCCAAAATTCTCTCTTGAATTTGGCTAAAGTGCAAATCTCCATTCTTTTAAACAAAATGTCTGGTGGCTTGGTGATGAATGAGCATTCTCATCCAAATCTTGTTATATTACAATTTTTTCTGACCATTTGTGTACCTAAGTGCCATATTGGACTGGGATTTGAAATTTTAATCTGTTTTTATCAGGTAAGATGAACTGATTTGAGAAACTGGTTTACTTGGACAGATAAGGATGAATACCATCTCGTTTCAGATCCAGAAGATTCATTGAGCTATCTCACATTAGTAAGAAGGAGTAGATTTATCACACTGGCATCACACTCACTGACTTAGCAATACTAAAGTGAGATGATGCATTGAGTCTTTTCACAGTCCTTCATGTCATGAAAAAGCACAGTTAGTGAGACTCAACCATCACCATGTTCATTTAATTCTGTTTAATACCATTATTCTTCTGCAGAAATGTATCTTGACCACTGTGCATATTAATTTAATCTACTATGAGTTATGTAAGTGAGGTCTGTATTGTGATGACTTCTGAAAGCTTTTGGTGGATTGAAGGGACCACAACATAACAGTCCTGATCTGAACATACACATCACACAAAGAATTAAGTGAGAAACTACGACTTCTGCAGCTGTGTTGTCTGAATCAAAAACATTCTGCATTTTAGGTACTTTCTATTGATTTGATCTCTTGGTATCAGAATTTATAAATTTCTTTTCCTGAACTTATCACTACACCTAAACTAGGCAGCAAAATTAACTTTTCTCTATCTTTGTCCATTATCTTAATTTCATTAACTGCCATTCTATCATTCCCTGTATCATCTGTTTTCTTGAAGGCTTTTAAATTGCTACCTTCCTAGCTTGATATAAGATTTCAAGCAATGGAAAACTCATCAAGGCCAGATATTTGCTTGTTATAATAGGAAAGCTACTTAAATAGCAGACTGAAACTCGTGACTGATGTTCTCAAGAGAGTTTATGTTCCCCAACCGTTTTCATTTTAGATGCAAATAATGTATCACATGGTTACTTGTGCTCTACAGTAATTCTGAATTTTTTTTTCTTTTTTTTTTTACAGCCTTATTGCTTCACCACTGTTTATCTTCACTTACCAAGTAGTCTAGAGCTTGGTGTGAGAATATTCCTTTGACAGAAGACAGAGTTAAAAGCAGATCTCCCAGTGCCTCATTTAGTGCCCTACCCAGTGAGCTATGATGGTATCTGCCACTTGGAGGACAAGTGGATACACAAAAACCTAAAAATTAATTGTTGCAGTACCTATGGTCTTCTCTGTGGCAGGACCATCAAGCTTTCTCCACCATTAAGTTTCACACTTCGGTTGCTGAAAGATGTCATGCCAGCTCTGAGAAGTCTCCTCAGAAGAGTTTTCGGACTCCTGACTCTGAATCTACACCTACATGTACAAAGCAAACAGAGTCCAGGAACAGGCATTACTAAACTGTTTAGGTAGTTCTGTGATTGCTTTGACCCTTTGACATTTGACATCTTTTTGTGGACCTGCCCCATAAAGACCCATGTAAAATGTCCCAAAGCCCAATTGCCTTCACTGTTAAATAAAATCTTACATGTAGTGTGAACCTGTGCAAGTCCATCTTTCTAATTATTGTAGCATGGTATGCCTTTGCTGGTCTAACTCACAAACCAATACATGGGATACTCTAGCAGGATGTGCTATAAGGAGAAACTTAGGGCCAAACAGATTTTTCTTCTTTTTTTCTAGGAACACTTAACAATTCTGATTTGCACTTGCTTAAAGAAAAGAATTTAAAAATAACAGACAGTCAGTAAAATGTATCTAGTGCATGAATTCTTTAGACGATTTACAGTATTCTCATGAAGAAAAGAAAGAGGTTTCTTTTTTATTTTAATACGGACAGCTGATTAACTCTAATTACCTATGATTACACTGAATGCTATGAGCAGGAAGAACATGTTTTTATTTTTGATAAGTACCAACTGTGGATTAATTCAGTGCAGAGTCAAGCAACCTGTTCTGCCTTCTCTGTATTTCCATTCCCAAAGGAGCTGACTTTGGGACTGCCACATCTGGAAGGAAAGACTTCTGAAGCGGCAATGATCAGGAGTGTAAAACTGTGGCAGAGAAAAGATTCAAAAGGTATGTAAACCTTCCATTTTATAACACGTAATAAGGACAAAGCAGTTTTATTACGCTTTGTAATTTATGGTGAATGTATCAAAAAACCCCTACAAACCTTGGAAGAAGAGCTAAAGAGCTAAAACTAATATAAGGTATTGATATTACATCAAGTATTGTCTAATTTTTTATTTTGAATAAACTGAATTTATGCATCTGATAAATACAATCAAGTAAAGCAAGTCTGGTTAATTGACTGTAGGTTGTTAATATCTCAGTGTCTTTTACCCATACTCTTACACAGCTTCCAGAACACCATTACATCACAGAGATAGGGACTGGAATAAGAAGGGCAAATATATGGGGGAAGAGAGGGGGGACATTGTGCATTTATCCTACACAAGGACCTGTCACACCTCTGAAAATACAGAGACTTCAAGTTTGTAGTCTCAAGATGAAAGTTTAAAGAGAATTTTCCATGAGTCCCTTTTCTGCTCTTCTTTAACCTGCAAAGCAGGCTGTGTTCACAGTGAGATGCAAAACTTTGCAGCAAGTAAATTCCTCATGTAGATTTCTCTTGTGCAGTCATACCATTTCTTTAGAATACTTAAACCTAAAAGTACATCTATGAAGAAACCACATCTATGTCATCATAAAATGATTTACAGCCTTTCAAGCATAATTGAAGGTGAGGAGCTGAATGGGTTGACTATGTTTCTAAATGCAACACATATGTGTTCGCCAGCATTTCAGCTGAACTGGTAGCTTTCAGAACTTTCAATCCTCATTTAGGCCTCAAAGAAAATACTGTTGAGATATGCAGTCTCTTTGGGCTTCTCTCCATTGATGGAGCCAGAAAACCTTAGCTCACCTGTGCCCTAAGCATCATCGGCAAATTAGCTTCCCTGCTGGAATTAAAACAAAGGCAGCATTTAGGAGACATCTGTAGAAGATCTACCATCTGTTTTTTCTACCAGATGAATACAATGATTTTAGTAAAAAAATTCCCATTTGGAAACCTCAGGAGAAGATTTCTTCTCTTTCTGCCCTCCCTCTTACCTCCTGCATTCCTACTGCTCACTCTTCTAGGGCTTCTTGCAGGACTCTCTTATATCTTCCTATATTCAAGAGGTGGTTCAGGTTGTTAATTTACTGGACTCAGGGATCCTAAGGGGCTCCTAACAGTTTTACAATGGCATATGTTTCAGAATAAGCCAAGAAGGACTGTGAGCAAGGGAGAGAGCTTGGCAGGTCTTGCACATTTTTGCGTTTCATCATGTCTATTTCTGTCTTTGCACCACTTACAATAGCAAAAAATTATGGGGCCTGGGAGTAAATACAATGGGAACTGTTCAACTTTCAGCCTCACATCACTGCAAGTGCTTGCACTGAAGTGTGAGGCTTTTAAAGCAATAGGTAACAACAACAATTGTTTTGCCTCTTTGTGACTGAGCATTATTTTGAGACATTTCTCAGTTACTTGTTTAACTAAAATGGCCTTGTCTGTAATCTGCAGGGTGTACTGGATGATGAGCATTTTCAAATTACATGGTTTGCAGTTCCTAGTTCCACTGAATTTACAGCTGCTTTCAGACTCAGTGAACTGCATTTGACAAGGCTGTATTCAGTCCAGAACCTTTCTTTAGGTACATAATTGAAACTATTCTACCAAATCTGTTTCACTTAGACTACAATCATATTCTGCCAGCCACTCAAAAATCTCCCATCCTGCCATGAACGGTTAGTGGTGGGTGTATAATGTCATTTAATCATTTCCCTCTAAAGATCTGGCACACATGAATACTACTATAATGATGATCAGGTATGTGTCCAAGCAGCGGCTTGGGGTATTCCAGTGTCTGTGATCTTGCAGTGTGGCAGTTATAAATTCAGAGACACAGATGTCCCATTAAGGGACAGTCCAGACTTTGTGCTGTCATTTAGAGACTGGCAGGTGTCTGGTAAAGGAGTCAGTGGAGCCTTCCATCTGTTTGACCAGCTACAGCCTGCATAGAGAACAGCTCTCCCCTTCTAATTGTGGTATTACAAGGTTTTTTAAAATCTGTGTTATAATAAAGGTGCCCTGTGAACATATTTTTGCTTATACATTCTCAGAGCAGTTTGTTTATTAATTTCTTTCCTTTGTCACTCCACAGAAATTAATCTAGCTTTAAAGGTTACTGTGGTGCTATGTAACAGACATTTCTATGCTAGGAGATTTTCAGTTCTCTTCCAGCAATCAATGTTAACTAAAAAAGAAAAAAAATCTACCGTTATTCACTATATTTCAAAGAAATAATAAAAAAAAAAAGTTGAAGTTTCTTTTGTTTGTGTGATCTGCTAATTAAGATACATAAAGGAAGGGGATTATGACTTTATAGGCAATGAAGTAAATGAATGAAGAATGTATGAAGCGTTATCTTTAGATGATGTTTTCAGAAATATTATAGCAGAAAAAGAAACAATCTTCTGAGTTGTAAATGGGAGTCCTAGAAGTATAATTCTGCTTTCTATTTTAAGAACACTGATACTGCTTTTATTCAATTTTAAAAATATCTTTTTATTCATAAGTGTGTTAAAGCAGCTCATGATGTTCCATTTAACAGACAAGGACATGAGACACATTCTTGCAACACCACTAGTTTTATGCTTTTCTATGCCGTCATAATCAGATGACATTTATCATTTAATCCAAAGTTTATTGGGTTTATTGCTTTGTGTGGAGCAGAGGGATTTGCAAGAATTGGTAACCCACTTTGAACACAACTGTTACGTGACAGAGAGACCTATTACTAGCAGCAGTGGTACTGCTGGTGGCTTTCTTTTGGGGAAAGATTGGGCAGTGCTGATCTCCCCCAAGGAATGGTTGACCCTTTTGCTCAAGAAAGCACAGCGGTCTAGACTTGGGATAGATGAAGGTGCCCTGCTTCCAGAGAATGAGGGACTGCACCTTCTGCTGAAGATTGCCAGAAGACAAGGAGTGATCACCTATGTGCTGGAGCCCACTGTCTACATGAACTCTACAGGAATTCTGGACATATCACCTTGGTCAATGATGCCACTTCACAGTATTAGGCACTTAAAAGTTGGGCTTTCAGGCACAAATATTCTTTGCTGTATCTATCACCTTTATTAGTGAATTTCTTCACTAAAATTGACACGCCCATATAGTCCATGAGCATTGCGCGTGTGCACTACTTACAGTTACCGTTTGGCATTCTTTCTGTTCCTTGTCTGCAGGAAGTAAATAGAGCAATAAGAACAGCCAATGATGCAACCAAAAGGATAATTTTCATTTTGCTTTTAGCAAATATTAAAATATTTGTTCTTTAAAAAAAAGTCACTGCTTAGGAGTATTTGGAGTAATAAATAAAGCCAAATTGTTGTAACATTTGCACAACAAGAGAAAAGGCCTGAAATTGAAATTAAAATGAAAAAAAAAATTTTTTTAAAATATACATGTATATCTAGAGACTAGATGTTTGGTATCAGCCCTCCTAATGGCTCTCAGACTATGGTCAACGAACTACCAATGGTCTGCAGAGATTTTCATTCTATTGCTAGCAAGCCATTTTGAGACAGACAAAATGGGAAGTTGGAAAATGAAAGAACCTTTTATAAATTTGCCCACAAAATTAGAAGGTAGAAGAAGTTCCCCTTAAACATGCTCTGCTCCATTCACTGACATGTGTAATGTGTTGGGTTTCTCATGAGCTGAACATAGTGAATAAAGCCCCATCAATCCCCTTATCAAACCTGTAGGTCCTATTTCAATCATAGGTATGGCTCAGCATAATTTCTGCTCTAAAGAGTATGTGGTTTAGGATGCAAAACAGTGCATCAGGCCACATGGAAAGGCAGAACCAAAGTGCACCAAACAACAGGCTTCTGTACTGCAGTTGCACTGTGAAAGAGCAAAATCAGGACGAACACTTTCAGAAACATCAGTATTTCCTGGGTCTTTTCTGAGCTTGGATCAATTCTGTGTCTATCAGTACAGGGATGAGACAGAAAAAACAGATATAGCTTGAAAGATACATACACATGCACATTTAATAATATATGCAATACTGAGGTTTTTCTTACCAAACCCTTTATCAGTCTTTTATCCTGAAAGTGCACAAGACAGATTTGTCAGATTCTTCTGTCTACAGTAGGCAGAAAATCAGCCCTTAGCTACTATCTTTTATATAAATTTCACAAACATTCACAGGCATTCATTATGATATATAACAGGAATGGCATCTGCAGACTGTGGGGCAAGGGTGAAAAGGGTGGCAAAGGGCAAGGGAGACTGATTGAGCACTTGGAAAGAGGGAAGTAGGATTTGATTGTTTTATTAGAGAGAAGGTTAGGGGTTATAAGACAGGGAGAAAAGATAGTTCTTCTGATGAGAAATGAAGAGAGCTGCAGAGTCAATTAAGTGCATGGAGGACTTTCCAGATGGGGGGGCTGAGTGGTGGGGCAGCCTGCTGCTAGGAATGGAGAAAGGAGGAGGAGGGGGGACACACGTGGTGAGCTGAGCAGCAAGAACGGGGAAGGTGGTGCTGTAAATCACAGGCACTGCCTTGCTTCCATACGGAAAGAAAATAAGACGAGGTCAGTTTTTTTCGTGTGGGGTTACATGTGTTGTATTACCTTGGGTTATCAACTGGATCTAGAAACAAAATGGCTGCTAGAGTGAGCACTTAGGGACAAGGCTGTAAGGTCAACTTTTGCCCTGATGTTTACAGAAAGTAGGCTGAGGTTGAAAGGAAAGGGGTAAGTCAGGCAAACGTACCTGGAGATACACTGAAAGTAGATGTGTCCAGGGTTTTTTTAGAAATTAAAAAAAAAAGGACATTTTCACTCAGATTCTTTTTTAATCCAGTATATATCTTGACTTACTGGCTTTGAGAGCTTCAACCTTAATGTTTATAGTCTTCCTTTTATCTTTCAAAAAATGGGTCTACAGGATAGAGCGGGGAGCTGAAATAAATCTAAATAACTAAATAAATACAACTGTATAGTCATGATCACTTGTGTGCATTATTGCCCCATAGGGAGAGTATGTATTTCTGGCAGAGCGCCTTGTGTCTTCCAGTGCTTCCCCTGTGGAGCAGTAATGTGTTCAGGTAGTTGTGACTATGTCTAATAAAAACTGCAAAATAACAACATTATTCCTGAAAAAGTAATCCTGGATCCAAAACCAAGTTAGAAAAAACACACACACAAAAAAACCCCTCCCACTAATAACATGAGTCTCCATTAGGAGACTGTGTGTTAGCAGCATCCCACATAAATATAAATCACTTTGGGAAAACAACCACCAGGTTAGACATACTTAGGACATTGGTAGTATGTCAAAAAGACCATAACCTAGGAAAGGCTGGAAATGCCATAATGAGTCTTCATAGGCTGAAGGTGCTTATGCCTGAGCGTTTTAACATCTGAGCAATGCCAATATGCTTCTGAACTTGAATAAACTCATATCAATAAACTCCTACCTTTGGATATGGTCAATTAAAAAGATATGGGCAGACACTACGAATATATGACAACCTTGATAAAAAAATATTAATAAATTAAAAATACATCATTTATTTAGGTTAACAGATGGAACTTGCAGCTGAAACTAACAAATCATAGAATGGTTTAGAATGGAGGGAACTTCTTGAAATCTTCCAGCCCAACCCCCCTGCTCAAGCGTGGTCAGCTAGAGCAGGTTGCACCAGACTGTGTCCAGCTGAGTTTTGACTGTGTCCAAGGATGGAGACTCCACAACCTCTCTGGGCAACCTGAGCCAGTGTTTGACCACCCACACAGTAAAAAAGTGGTTTCCTGTGTTCAGATCGAGTTTCATGTGTTTTAATTGTGCCCACTGCCCTGTCAGTGGGCACTGCTGAGAAGAGCCTGGCTCTTTCGTCTCCATTCCCTCCCATCAGGCATTTATACACATGGATAATATCCTCCTGAGCCTTCTCTTCTTCAAGATGAAGAGTCACAGCTCTCTTTGCCTCTCCTCATGGGAAACATGTTCCAGTCCCTTAATTATTTCTGTGGCCCTGCACAGGGCTTTCTTCAGTAAGTCCATGTCTTTCTTGTATGAGGGAGCCCAGAACTGTACTCAGCGTTTCAGATGCTAGGTAGAAAAGACAGATCACCTCCCTGGACCTGCTAGCAATGCTCTGCCTAAAGCAGCCCAGGAGGCTGTTGGCCTTCCTTATTTTGAAGGAACTTTGCTGGCTTATGGTCAGCCTGTTGTCCACTAGGACCTTAGGTCCTTCTCTGCTGAACTGCCTTCTGGCCCATCAGGTCCCTGCATTTACTCTTGCCTGAGTTATTCTTCCCCAGATGCAGGACTTCTCATGTCTCATTGTTGAATTTCATGAGGTTCCTGTCCTCTGAATTCTCCAGCCTGTTCAGGTTTATCAGAATGGCAGTACAACCCTCTCATGTTTCAGCCACTCCTCCCAGTTTTATGCCTGCAAATGTGTTGAGGGTGCAGTTGACCCCATTGTCCCTTAATGAAGATGTTGAAATGAGAAGGGCATTAAGGAAGATGATGTAATTAGTTTAATACTAATTAAAACACAATTCTAGCCACACAGGTAAGGAGGACTGTTAGGAAGAGTCAGCATGGATTTGCCAAGGGTCAACCATATCTCACCAACCTAATTGCTTCTGTGGTATTGTGAAGGGATTTGTGGATGAGCGGAGAGCAATGGATGCCATTTTTGTGAATTCTAGCAAAGCTTCTGACCCTGTCTCATACAATACTCTTGAATACAAGGCAGGCTGTTACGGTCTGGATGAATGAACAACCAGATGAACATTCTCTGTCCAGTTGAGGAGGGGGAGTGATAGAGTGGCTTGGTGGGCACCTGGCATCCAGCCAGGGTCAACCCACCACAGTGATTATGTGACCTGGAGGAGGAGAGGGACTACACTCATGTCAAGCTTGCATTTGACATTGAACTGGTGGGACTGATAGATATGCTTGAAGGCAGGGCTACCATCCAGAGGGACCTGGATGGTTTGGAGGAACACTACGATTGAAATTTGAAATTCAACAGAGACAAATAGAAGTCCTGCCCCTGAGAAGGAATAACGCCTCCAGCAATACGGGCTGAAGACTTCTTGGCTGGGAGTAGCTCTGAAGGAATGGCTTCGGGGTCCTAGTGGGCAGTGAGTTAAGCACAAGCCAGCAGTGTGCTCTGGCAACTCTGAAGGCCAGCTGCAGCCTGGGCTGTACGAACTAGCCAGTCAATTAAGGGACAGGATTTTCCCCTTTGGTTTGGCACTTATTAGGCCACATCTAGATACTGCACATAGTTTTGGACCCCCAGTATAGGAAAGACATCAGTCAGCGAGAAGCACAGTGGTGGCAAGGGTAAGTCCTGCAGCTCAGCGCTAGATTGATGCAGGCGAGGGGGTTCTCAGAGCCCGGGAAACCTGAAGGTGAGCAGAAGGACTCGTCAGGAGCCGGCAGCTCTTGTGAGCAAGGCTGACGTGCAGCTGACGTGGCATGGGCATTGCCAGGAGCAACAGCGGGAGATTTAAACAGCCCGTAGGGAGCGTGAGCGACCAGAAGCACGGAGAACAGGACAGGCAAACAGGGCGTGGCGCATAAGAAGGGCGTCGTGCAGCAGTTTGCACAGCAGTTCGCACAGGCAGGGCTCTGCAACCCGCTTGTAGGTCTACAACCCGGGGAAGTGCTCTAGGCCTCTGGCAAAATGGTGGGTACTCGCGTCAGGGCCAAAACCACTGTTCCTACAGAGAAAGCCCCTGAGACAACTGACGATCCACCCAGACGGATCTGGTAAGAAAGGAAACATCAGTACAGGCGGTAGGCTGCAGCAAGTGCCCAAACCCTTCTCCTGATGAAGAGGTAACTACCTGCATAAGATGCACACAGGCCAATGATCTGTTACGTCAGCTGGCCAAACTGCAGGAAACAGTTAAAAGGCTGCACAGTATTAGAGAAGCAGAGACAGAGATAGATAGGTGGCTTCAGAGCCATGTTGCTGTGTAGGACACCACTGAGAATGAGGCACCTTGGACCCTGATGACTCACAAAAGCAGGACTCCACATCAACCTGCACCCTCCACCATCAAAATCAAAAACAGATATGAAGCCTTAATGGCTGAGGAAACCCATAAGCAAGGTCTGCAAAGCCCCCTGCAAGGGTAAACTGTACCAGCAACACACAGTGGACACCATAAAAAGAAACGACGAGTACTTGTAGTGGGTGACTATCTGTTGAAGGGTACTGAGGCACCCATCTGCTGACCTGACAGGGAGTCACGAGAGGTATGCTGCCTTCCAGGAGCTAAGGTTTGAGACATGGCTGAGAGGGTGCCACAACTCATCAAGAAAACAGACTACTATCTGTTGTTACTATTTCATGTAGGCATGAACAACACTGAAAGCCGAAACCTGGATAAAATCAAGGAAGACTTTCAAGCCCTGGGGGTGCAAGTGAAAAACATTGGTGTCCAAGTTACCTTTTCTTCCATCTTGCCAGTTCGAGGGAATTGGGTAGCCAGAAATAGGTGCATAGTGCATATCAACTCCTGGCTACATGGCTGGTGTTGTCATGAGGGTTTTGGCTTTTACAACAATGAGGCATTCTTCGATGACTATAACATGCTAGGGAGGGACGGAATCCACCTGTCTAGAAGGGGCAAGGGAATCTTCAGCAACAGGCTGGCTAACTTGGTGAGGCGGGCGTTAAACTGAAGGACTTTGTGGGTGGGATCCAAAACAGAAATGCTCATGCCATCACATCCAACCGGGGAGTAAGTCAGGCCAACCAGAGCGGCGACAAATGTTCCTTAGCTGTCTCCCAAGATGTGTACCAGAAGAGCAACCACCTCAAGTATATCTATACAAATGCACACAGTCTGGGAAACAGACAGGAGGAACTGGAGCTCTGTGCCCAGTCAGAAGGTTATGATGTCATAGGAGTAACTGAGACATGATGGGACAACTCACATGATTGGGGAATCGCGATGGACGGTTATAGGCTGTTTCACAAAGACAGGCAGGGAAAAAGAGGTGGAGGAGTCGCACTCTATATTAAGGAAAACCTCGAATGTATCGAAGTCAACTATGGTGATTGTGAGTGCTCTGTTGAATGACTCTGGGTTAAAATCAGAGGGGCCGTCTCCAAGCAGGACCTTACAGTGGGCATCTGCTACCAACCTCCAAACCACAATGATAAAGCTGATGAAGCAGTATTTGGGACACTAAGGCAAGTTTCTGATCAACAGAACCTGGTTCTCATGGGTGACTTCAACTACCCATACATTTGCTGGAAGAACAATACAGCAGCTCGCATGTCATCCATCAAGTTCCTGGAATGCGTAAAGGACTCTTTCCTCTTACAAATGTTAGATGTGCCAAGCAGGAAGGAGGCACTGCTGGACCTGCTATTCACAAACCAAGAAAACCTGCTTTGTAATATCTTGGTCAGTAACAGCCCTGGCTGCAACGATCACAATATTGTGGAGTTCAGGATCTGGCTGAGCATGCTGAAGGTTAGCACCAAGACAAGGGTTCTAGATTTTAGGACAGCAAACTTCAGCTCGCTCAGAGCTTAGTTTGGAGGGATTCCGTGGGAACCTTCCATGGAGGATAAAGGAGCCAGTGGGTGCTGGGAGTTCTTCAAGAATGCTGTCTTGGAAGCACAAAACCAGTTTATCCCCTATAAAAGAAAGGAAAGTAAGCAGAGCAAGAGGCCTCCTTGGCTCAACCACGAGCTCCTGGGTCTGCTTAAAACCAAAAGAGATGCATACTAGAGAGATGGAGAAGTGGATGATTATCCATTGAGAACTACAAGGGCATTGCCAGAGTGTGCAGAGATGTGGTTAGAAAAGCAAAAGCTCAGCTTGAATTGGAACTGGCCAGAGATGTCAAAAATCACAAGAAAGCGTTCTTCAGGTATGTAAATTGCAAGCGGAAACAGAAGGAAAACGTGGGCCCACTGTTAAACAGTAGAGGTCAACCAGTCACCAACAAAGGCTGAGGTTCTCAACACTTTCTTCACCTCTGTCTTTGCCAACACTGTTGGATCCCAGGTGCTGGGAATGAAAATCCAGGAGGATCCAAACATAGACCCACCATCAGTGAAGAAGGACTTAGTATGTGAATTATTACAGGAGCTCAACCCCTGGAAATCAATGGGCCCTGACACCATCCACCCGAGGGTGTTGAGAGAGCTGGCTGATGTCATTGCGGGACCACTCTCCATATCTTCGAGAGGTCATGGAGATCAGGGGATGTCCCAGAGGACTGGAGGAAGGCGAATGGTACCCCTATCTACAAGAAGGGCTCAAGGGAGGATCCGGGTGATTATAGGCCCATCAGTCTTACTTCATTCCCCGCAAAATTATGGAACGGATCCTCCTGGGGGCCATCACGAGTCAAATGAAGCACGTGACTGGGAAAAGCCAACACGGCTTCACCAAGGGCAGATCGTGCCTGACAAATCTGGTGGCCGCCTATGATAAAGTGACCTGCTCGGTTGACATGGGGCGAGTGTTGGATGTTGTCTACTTGGACTTCTCCAAGGCTTTCGATATGGTTCCCCATGGCCTCCTCCTGGAGAAATTGATCCGTTATGGCCTAGACAAGTGGTCTGTGCAGTGGGTGAGGAATTGGCTGATGGGCCGCACCCAAAGGGTGGTGGTAAATGGCTATTTTTCAAACTGGCAACCTGTCACAAGTGGGGTCCCCCAGGGATCGATACTGGGCCCAACAATATTCAATATCTTCATAAGTGATCTGGATAATGGGATCAAGTGTAGCCTGATGAAGTTTGCAGATGACACCAAACTGAGTGGGGAAGTAGACACTCTGGAAGGGAGAGCCACCCTGCAGGAAGATCTGGATAGGCTGGAAGAGTGGGCTAACATAAGCCTTATGACGTTTAACAAGGGCAATTATAAGGTTTTGCACCTGGGTAAACATAATCCAGGAGTGCAGCACAGGCTGGGATCTACTGGGCTAGAGAGCAGCTCTGTGGAGAGGTATGTGGGGGTCCTGGTGGACAGGAAGCTCAATATGAGTGAACAGTGTGCTGCTGTGGCCAAGAAAGGCAATAGGATGCTGGGTTGCATCAAAAAGGTCATCACCAGCAGAGATAAAGAAGTCATTATCCCTCTCTACTCAGCACTTGTCAAGCCACACCTGGAATACTGTGTACAGTTCTGGTCCCCGTTATACAAAAAAGATGTGGACAGGCTGGAGGGGGTCCAGAGGAGGGCCACCAAGATGATCAAGGGTCTGGGAAGCCTACCATATAAGGATAGGCTGAGAGAGCTGGGTTTGTTCAGCCTTGAGAAAAGGAGGCTTAGAGGTGATCTCATCACCATGTACCAGTACTTAAAGGGGAGCTGCAAAGAAGATGGAGACTCCCTTTTTACAAGGAGTCACATGGTGAGGACAAGGGGTAATGGGTAAAAGTTACTCTTAGGGAGATTCTGGTTGGACACGAGATGAAAATTTTTCACAATGAGAACAATCATTGGAATAATCTCCCCAGGGAAGTGGTTGACTCCGCTATGCTGAACATGTTTAAGACTCAGCTGGACATGGTGCTGGGCCACCTTGTCTAGATTGTGCTCTTGCCTAGAAAGGGTGGACCAAATGATCCTTGAGGTCCCTTCCAACCTGGTATTCTATGATTTTATGAAATCCAAGCAACCTCAACAGAGGTGATCACCACTGAGGTGGTCAGGACTGGAGAAGTCAATGTGTAAGGAGAGGTTGGAGCACCAGGGCCAGTTGAATCTGGACAAGGGGTGGCTTGAGAGGCACCTAAGAGCAGCCCCCTGTTCCTGGCCCTGCTGTGAACAGCTCCTTGCATCAGGCACCTCCCAAGCTCCCTCGCCACCAGAGTTTCCCTGTGATTCCTAATTCAGCTACTGAATTATGCTTATTTGATATTATTTAAAATGCTTGGCTGACAAAGGTAATTCTGTAGAGTTAGTAGTCTTAGACTTCAAATGTCAGGCTTAAAACTGCATGAAATTCTGATAAAATACATGGTATCAACACAGTAATGGTACATTGTATCTGTAAACATTGATCAACGGCCATATCTCATTTAACAAGGATATTAGAACAAAAACAATTTTGACAAAATCCAGGAAAAGACACTAATCTAGGGGAAAAAACACCACTGACATATAGAATGGGCATCTATATTCTTGAAAGCAGTTATCTGGAAGGATTTAAAGATCATAGGAGAAAAATAACTCTGCATGAACTTCTATGACTTAAAGTCTGAGGTGATATTTAGAAATATAAGCAGGAAAATAAAAAACTAGGAGAAATAAAGAAGACACATAAACGTCTCTGTGTGGCATATGACAGTATTGTCCAGGAATACTACGTACAGGTTTTTCCCCATAGCTTTAAAAATATGTGGAAAATCAGAGAAGGCACATAATCACACTGCAGAGCTAGGGAAGCATTTTTTTTGGCAAGGAACACACAGAGCTTAATCCACTTACTTCATCATATCGATGAAGAGACAGCTTGATTATGGTGTGTAAGAGCTTCAGGGGGACAAAATACCTGAAACTAAAGACCTCTTTAAACTACCTATGAAGTGCATAACAAGAGTGTATGGCTGCAAGTTAAAGCCAGTCACATTCAAATGACTAATATAGCACATTTTTAAATGATGCTGATTATTCAGTAAAATAATCTATGAATAAAAGTGATGGAATCTCTATATTTGAGTGAGGAGTGATTCCTGTCTGGAAAATGTGTTGTTGGGTTTATGCACATGCTTGCAGGTGTGAGACATAGGACATTACAGAAACTACCAGCATTTGGCTGGAAGGTATACTAACACAGAAACTAGTCCTGCATTCAGACCAATTTGTTGCAAATGTGATATAAAATGGCTAACCTAAGGTGTTGTAATAGACTAGGATCATAGACGTATTTTAATTGGGGAGCTGATGGCTCTTTCAAATGAGCTAACTCAAACATTTGTAACAGTGTGCACATACTTTTATTTACACAGAAGTTTAATGGCTTCAGTTGAGTAGGAATCAGATTAAATGTAATGGACAAGCAAACAGATGGTATAATGATCCCTTCTGGTCTTAAAATTTCTGAATTTGAAAAAAAAAAAAAAAATCTTACTTTACCTGTGCTTTAGCTTACCCAGCTATAAAAGCACGATATGCCTGAGCACAGCAATGTAAGATTTATTCGATGTATGTTAAGTCATTTCAGAACCTTAGATGAAGTCTAAATCATAATTATTATGGTTATTACAAATGATCTATCTGTGCCAAACAAATCCTGGGTGATATCATGGAGTCACAGTGGGAGTTTGTTGGGTTTTTGAGGAGGGTGTATTTTTTTTATCACGTGTATCCCAAAAACGAAATCACCTTGCCAAGGCAGCATTTTCAAGGCAGGTTCGTGTGAAATCTCATCAAGGAGGAGACATAGCAACCACGCTTCCCAAAGAGGTTGTCTGCCTCTAGCCATGCTTGACAGCTTTGGATGCACTTTGTGTCAGTGCTGGTGCTGCTGGGCTTCAAGGGAGTGCTGTCAGCTCCCTCAGGCTTGAGGATCTGCAGCAGCAATGGCTGAACCTTATCTGGAGAAAGACTCTTTGCAGATTATGTTATTAATCTAAGAAGTATAAGCCAATTTGTCATTATTATACATTATCTGAATTGGTTGAACAATTTGGTGCCTTCACCAACTCACAGGAACTAGACCTGTGCCCCCCTTGCAATTTAACAAAGAGGAAGAAAGTCTCCCAGGAAGAGCCCTCAGTGGGGCTCTGGAGCAGCTGAAACATTGGTGGTTTTGCCTTCCCTTAAATACATTAATTTTCTTTCTACAGTGCCTGTTTGGGGCAGTGACATTTTTTGTCTTTTGGAGAACTGGTATTTTCTTGTTCCCACCCCTACACCTCTGTTTCACACAGTCCAATGTTATTTACTGCAAATGGCCCTTGCACCAGCACAGGGCTGGCAGGAGGGTGCTTCGTATCACTTACAACTTTGCAGTGAGCTGGGCATGGTCACAATAAAGACCTCTGTTTGATTTTGCTTCATTTACAGCTTGTATGCAAGACTGAAACAAGTTCTCATTCTGGCTGAGAGAGTCAGCCTATCCCTGCTAATAGTGCCTGAGAGGCTTGAAACTGAAGTCTGTTTCTAAACTCTGATTTTTTCACTTTACACACCTGATAGATGCATGGGTTCACCTTTTATGAGGGCTGCTGCATTTGGGGCATTTAATTTTTTTTTTCATACTAGTTGTGCTGAAAAATACCTAAAAAAATATGACATTTAAAGAAGGAATACATGAACTTTTACATGTTATCATTATAAGTAGAACCAAAAATATTCTCTTGTATCAGCAGACTTTTACTTGCATTTTACCTAAGAGAAAACCTTAGTCAGAGTTGTACCATAGATATTCTTTCTACTCCTACACTAAAAAGCCATTCCAGAAATTTTGGGGATCAAGTATAGGATTTAAGAAAAATATATTCCAAACATTGCATTTTAAATAGCAGGGATATTGTTTTCCCCCTTGACTTCTGTTTTCCAGGGCATTATTACCAATACAGATTTACAAAATGTAGAGTTGAATGTTTTACTACCAGCAGAGTGATTTTATCACTTCAGCTAAATAGAAGTAATCAGAGAGGTAAGCCACCTTTGCAATTTTAAGAAATTTAAATTCACATTTTGACCTTTTAGATACTTTAATGCCTGGTTATCATCTGACAGTGGTTATCTTTCATAGGATGTTAGAAGTAATTCACAAAGGTTGTGTAAATAGCACTTTTTGAAGTAACCTAGTGGATAATACCCAGAATATGCAACATTTTAATCAACTTCAGCCTGTCTAATGGAAGTATAACTGTATCTGCCCCTTCAGCTATTTGAATTAGCAGGAAAAAGGGGGGAAAGTACTAGAAGCATTTTAACATTCGTCTGTTAGCTTCCCTCTATTCTCTGCTAATGCACTCGAACCCTAGCCTGCAGTAATCGCAAGAAGCCCGCTGAGAAGGTAATGGTGTTTCTCTCTGCTCAAGGTCACTGCTCAGCCCTTGTGCTACCTGACATGACCAGGTGTTTCAGAGATGCAGGTATATGGCTGTAGAAGGCAATGTGAGGATGAGATGGATTTATTGACTGGGGGAATAGTTATTGCTGAAAAACTAAATTGTGAAGATTATATCATACATTTGAATTTAATCATAAAAGGATTTAAACACATTGAACTGCTGTTGTGATATGGGAGTATAAACCTGCTGATCTTTACAGGAAGCTGAGGTCATTTAGAGGAAGACAGTAGGTCAGATTCCTACATCTGCACAACATAGGCAGAGAACGCACTGTGTGTTTCATATACATGTAGCCACCTCCCTTATCAGCTAGTCAGTGCTGCAGCTTTCTGAATAGAACAACAGAAAGATGAAAAAACAAACAACCAAAAGCAAAACCCCAGACCAGCACTGTTCACTTTAAGAAAAAAAAATACTAAGACATATGATAGGGGTGAAATCTAACAAATTGTTAACAAAACAAAAGATTAAATTTATCTACAAACATGCAAAGGAAATTTTATATTTTTCTTCCTCCTTCTTGCTTTATTTCTAGAGCATTTCACAGCATGAAGCAGCTACACCCTGAAAAAGGCACAAAGAGCCTTAGCAGTGGCATTTTAACAAGCCTAAATGATTTAGAGTCTCTACTGATCTTGTTATTTGATTGGACACAATTAGTATGAGAGATGCATGCTTGAGAGCACTGAGTTGTGAACTCTAATGGTCTGACCCATTAAGGGACTTCACTAGGAACTGTATGCTGCTGTACTTCAGGCAAATAGGGCAGTCAATGATTTCAGTTATATCACTGAAAAAGGCAAGAGGTGAGAGGTACTCAGGTGATGCTGGCTTTCCCTTTCCCCACTGTGACTATCTTTTCTGACTGTTTATGTAAAATCCATGAACAGGGAGCTGGCAAATAACATGGCTGCAGTCAGAATAAGAAGTGAAAAAAAAAAAGATTAATAGAGAGAGTTTATAGAAAACTGTAACATTATGCACCAGATGACAGGAATAGGAAGCCAGCTTGGTCCTAGTAGGGATCTTATCCCTAGACCTCATCCTGGTCAGTGACTTTCAATGCTTTTTTTTGCCCTTTTTTTTTTGCTTTTGAGAGTATGAAACTGAAAGTATTAAAGCACATTAGGAGAGCCTATTTTCTTTGCATTCCACTTCAAGTGCCAGAAAAATCAGACTTAATGAACAAAATTAATCTTATGAAATTTCCCAGCCCAATTTTCTGGGTTTCAAAGTGCAAATAGTTTGCTTCAACTGATATGTACTGAAACAGTTGCCTGCTCACCAAGACCACTGCTTCTTATCAGCCTCTATCAAGTTAATGTCTTGTATGATGAGAGTCATTTGGGGCACAGTGTATTTTTCACTGTTCACAGTATCTAGCCAAGACAGGATTTTGTCCCATGAATATAATTTCCCTTCTCTGCCTCAAAACATCATATAAACAATGAATAAACTTTAGGCCAAACAAGTGAATCCAGTCAAATAGTATTGATATCAACCCAGGGTGCAAAGTTATATTTGCTATTATAGTACTGTTATTGATCTTCTGTGTCCTCCAAACAAAAACACACAAAAAGAATGCTCATCATTGTACTTCGTTTAAGCAATCTGCAAGTACAGTTACAGGTTGTGTTACAAAGATTCTTCTCCAGTTTATACCCTGGAGACTCCAGTGAACAACTGGAGTTACACTTAGCTTATATTGTTTTGAGTGTCAATAGAATTGTACCTACTGGTTTTGCTACCTCAGTCATCCTTGGAGTTGGTGGTTGTGCCCTGTGTGTGTGTGTACTAAGCTATAACTGCAGGGGGCATTGACTGTATCTTCCTGCTGTTAAAGACAACAAAAAAAGTTTTTATAAATATGTCAGTGACAAAAGGAGGGCCAGGGAGAATCTCCTTCCTTTGTTGGATGCAGAAGGTAACCTGGCCATGAAGGATGAGGAGAAGGCAGAGGTACTTAATGCCTTCTTTGCCTCAGTGTTTAATAGTCAAGCTAGTCATCCTCGGGTTTTTCAGGCCCCTGAGCTGGGAGATGGAGATAGGATGCAGAGTGAAGTCCCAGTTGTCGAAGAGGTGGCAGTCACCGACCTGCTTCTCCACCTGGATGCGCACAAGTCCATGGGCCAGATGGGATCCACCCGAGGATACTGAGGGAGCTGGCAGAGGAGCTGGCCAAGCCACTCTCCATTATTTATCAGCCTGACCTCGGTGCCGGGGAAGGTCATGGAGCACATCATCTTGAGTGCCATTATGCAGCAAGTGCAGTACAACCGAGGGATCGGGCCCAGCCAGCATGGGTTTATGAAAGGGAGATCCTGTTTCACTAACCTGGTCTCCTTCTATGACAAGGTGACCCGCTTAGTGGATGAGGGGAAGGCTGTGGATGTTGTCTACTTGGATTTCAGTAAGGCCTTTGACGCTGTCTCCCACAGCATTCTCCTGGAGAAGCTGGCTACTCACGGCTTGGATAAGTGCACTCTGCGCTGAGTTAAAAACTGGCTGGACGGCCGAGGCCAGAGAGTGCTGGTGAATGGAGTCAAATCCAGTTGGCGGACGGTCACGAGTGGTGTTCCTCAGGGCTCAGTGTTGGGGCCGGTCCTGTTCAACATCTTCATTGATGATCTGGATGAGCGGACTGAGTGCACCCTCAGTAAGTTTGCAGATGACACCAAGTTGGGTGGAAGTGTCGATCTGCTGGAGGGTAGGAAGGCCCTACAGAGGGACCTGGAAAGGCTGGATTGTTGGGCCGGGGCCAACTGTATGAGGTTCAACAAGGCTAAGTGCCAGGTTCTGCACTTTGGTCACAACAACCCCATGCAATGCTACAGGCTAGGGGATGAGTGGCTGGAGAGCTGCCTGGCTGAAAAGGACCTGGGGGTGTTGGTTGACAGCCGCCTGAACATGAGCCAGCAGTGTGCTCAGGTGGCCAAGAGGGCCAATGGCATGCTTGGTTGTATCAGGAACAGTGTGGCCAGCAGGACCAGGGAGGTGGTAGTGCCCCTGTATTCAGCACTGGTGAGGCTGCACCTCAAGTACTGTGTTCAGTTTTGGGCCCCTCATTACAAGAAGGACATTGAGGTGCTGGAGCGTGTCCAAAGAAGGGCAACGAAGCTGGTGAAGGGTCTGGAGCACAAGTCTTATGAGGAGCGGCTGAGGGAGCTGGGGTTGTTTAGTCTGGAGAAGAGGAGGCTGAGGGGAGACCTTATTGCTCTCTACAACTACCTGAATGGAGGTTGTAGCGAGGTGGGGGTCGGTCTCTTCTCCCTAGTAACAAGTGATAGGACGAGAGGAAACGGCCTCAAGCTGCGCCAGGGGAGGTTTAGGTTAGACATTAGGAAAAACTTCTTCACCGAGAGGGTGGTCAAGCATTGGACCAGGCTGCCCAGGGAAGTGGTTGAGTCTCCATCCCTGGAGGTATTTAAAGAACGGATAGATACGGTGCTTGAAGACATGGTATAGATGGACCTGTCAGTGTTAGGTTAATGGTTGGACTTGATGATCTTAAGGGTCTTTTCCAACCTTGACGATTCTATGATTCTATGATTCCCAAAATACTCACAGTACTACATCAAAATACTCACAGTGCCTCCATGGACATGGAGAAATATCCACTGCCATGACTGTGGTAATGTTTGATCACCAGTTTAAGTAATCAAAGCGGGGGGCTGATTCCTTAGACAAGGAATCAGCAAACTGGGAGGTGCAGAGAAGGTGGGAAGAGGCAGGAGAGAAACAAATCCTTGAACCTGAGCTGATTTCATTACAGTCTTGAAAATGAACCAACACAGTTTCAAATACTGACTTCTGCAAAAGCCAGAATTAAACCTCAACAAAGCAATTAGTTTTGCAGTGAAAAGTCACTCAACGCAAACAGAAGTTTCTGGAAGGTGACTGTATTGTGACATTGATTAAGATGACATCCCAAAATGCTGCAAGAAACGAAACTCGCTGCGGACAGCAGACAGGCATAGTTTCAGGTTGACTTTTACATGGGAAAAAAAGATATCAACAGAACAATTCAAAATAATTTCCACCTCCTTGGAAAAAAATGGAGGAGTTCTGAAGGATTAGGGCAATTTGAAAGCATTTGCTAAAGCTGGCAGAGCATGGACTGAGAGAGCAGCAGCCAGGTGTTATGAGTTCTCCATGGACCAATGGACATGATTACAACCAAAGAAAATCAGACAGACAGTCTGAAAACAAATAGGGCATTTATTAATTTTAAGCTGGGCGTGTTAGAAAGATTTCAGTACATTAGAGAACCAGAAAAAGAGGTGGATGGGAGGGAAATGTTCATTTAGGACTTAAAAACTGTCTTCTCCCCTTCCCCTTATAAGACTGCACTTTTAGGAAGAGCAAGGAATGAAGACCACTTAGCAAGGGTTGGAAGATACCCTCTGGGAATGGGTGGTCCTCAGCTGAACACTGCTGGGATGTTCCGTTATCCAAGTGGTACAGGACTTGAGATCATGGGTTGTGTTCACATCATTCATTTACATGGCTTGTGTTAATAGATTTTGGCTTGGAAAGTATGATAACAGGGAATGTTACTTTAATGACCTCTCCAGACACCATCTGGGCAAGGCCTGAGGTAGTACTGTGGTCCCATTCAGCCAGCAGAGACTGGGGCTGTTGAGAGGCCAATCCCTGCCAGGGCATCCGTGAACCACAGTGCACCCTCTCCCAGGCCAGTGAGGGGGGGTCAGCAGGATGGGCACCCATCAGCAGCCCCCCACAACTCCCTTCCTGCCTGACCTGGCAATGGTACGCAGCCATTCAAGCTCTTAATCAGTGTACACAGGTATCTCAAAACACCTCTGTGTTACGCTGTCAGGAAAGAAACACAACAGACAGATGGAGCAGCAGGAAAATACTCATTACACAAAAGTGAAATGAGCCAAAATGAAAGGTCTATGTACAAGAAAGAATAATAAAATAAATACTGAAAGCTGGCCATTAAAGAAAGGAAATCTGTAAAACTCAATACATCATGGCAGATAAGTAACACTGAGAAAACATGCCAGAGTCTGAATGGGGTGTTTGAGAAACAAGTGAGAAACTGAAGTGACTGATTTCTGAACCCGATGAGCTTTAAAGTGTTAACACATTTCCATTTCATTTGTAGGATTCTTCAACACTGTTCAAATATCTGTGGGGGCTTGCCCAACAGAGAATGATATAATTTAGGAATTTGCTTTGGCAAGACTACAGTTGGAGGATTTCTGGGGGAGATCTGGAGGGGAATTAGTTTTAATAAGATATTCTAATTACCACAAACATACTGTGAGAATGTGGGCCATGGGTCTAAGCAGACCTGTGCACCCTGCAGACCTTAATGTTTTCTGTTATTTGGGGGACGAATATTATTTTGCTTTGGTTTTGCTAAATTTTGTAATTACTGAAATAGCTTTGCAGTAGGAAACCTTTATGGATGGTGATTCGTTTGGATCCTGCAAGTCTCCCATGGATCCTGTGAGACCCCTAAGGGAGCATGAGTATCTCGTCAGCTGTGTTATTAATATTTGATTTTTCTCTATAAAAATGGTAACACTGCCCTGGGTGATTTATACAAATATGCAAGTCCTCAAAAGAACATATATAAAGTGATAAATCTGGGTAAGTAGCTATATCATAGAATCATAGAATCATAGGATCATAGAATGGTTTGAGTTGGAAGGGATGTTAAAGATCATCTAGTTCCAACCCCCCTGCCATGGGCAGAAACACCTTCCACTACACCAGGTTGCTGAAAGCTCTGTCCAACCTGGCCTTGAACACTTCCAGGGAGGGGCCATCCACAACTTCTCTGGGCAACCTGTTCCAGTGCCTCACCACCCTCACAGTGAAGAATTTCTTCCTTATATCTAATCTAAATCTACCTTCTTTCAGTTTAAAGCCATTATCCCTTGTCCTATCACTACAGGCTCTTGTAAAATGTCCCTCTTCAGCTTTCTTGTAGGTCCTCTTCAGGTACTGGAAGGCTGCTATAAGGTCTTGCCAGAGCCTTCTCTTTTCCTAACCCAACTCTCTCAGCCTGTCTTCATAGGAGAGGTACTCCAGCCCTCTGATTATCTTTGTGTCCTTCCTCTGGACTTGCTCCAACAAGTCCATGTCCTTCTTACATTGCTGCCCCATAGCTGAATGCCGTACTCCAGGCAGGGTCTCACCAGGGCAGAGTGGAGGTGCAGAATCACCTCCCTCGACCTGCTGGCCATGCTTCTTTTGATGCAGTCCAGGATACAGTTGACTTTCTGGGCTGCAAGTGCACATTGCTGGGTCATGTTCAGCTTCTCATCAACCAACACTCCCAAGTTATTCTTCTCAGGGCTGCTCTCAATCCATTCTCCGTCCAGCCCATATTTGTGCTTGGGATTACCCTGACCCATGTGCAGGACCTTGCACTCGGCTTTGTTGAACTTCATGATGTTTGCATGGGCCCACCTCTCAAGCCTGTCAAGGTCCCTCTGGATGGCATCCCTTCCCTCCAGCCTGTTGACCACACCACACAGCTTGGTGTCATCTGCAAACTTGCTGAGGGTGCACTCAATCCCACTGTTCATATCACTGACAAAAATGTTAAACAGTGCTGGTCCCAATACTGACCCCTGAGGAACACCACTCGTCACTCGTCTCCACTTGGACATCAAACCATTGACTGCAACTCTTGGAGTTCGGCCATCCAGCCAATTCCTTATCCAACAAGTTGTCCATCCACCAAATCCACGTCTGTCCAATTTAGACACAAGGATGTCACGTGGGACTGTGTCAAATGCTTTGCACAAGTCCAGGTAGATGACGTCAGTTGCTCTTCCGTTAACCACTAATGCTGTAACCCTGTTGTAGAAGGACACCTAATTTGCCAGGCATGATTTGCCCTTAGTGAAGCCATGTTGGCTGTCACCAATCACCTCCTTATTTTCTATGTGCCTTATCGTAGTTTCCAGGAGGATCTGCTCCATGATCTTTCGGGGCTCATAGGTGAGACTGACTGGCCTGTAGTTCCCTGAGTCTTCCTTTTTTCCCTTTTTAAAAAAGGGTATTATGTTTCCCCTTTTCCAGTCACTGGGAACTTCACTGGACTGCCACAACTTCTCAAATATGATGGATAGTGGTTTAGCAACTTCATCTGCCAGTTCCCTCAGGACCTACAGATGTATCTGATCAGGTCCCATGGACTAGTGAACCTTCAGGTTCCTTAGATCATCTCGAACCTGATCTTCTCCTACGGTGGGTGGTTCTTCACTCTCCCAGTACCTGCCTTTGCCTTCTGTGACTTCGGTGGTGTGGCTTGAGCACCTGCTGGTGAAGACTGAGGCAAAAAAGTCACTGAGTACTTCAGACTTCTCCATATCCCAGGCAACCAGGTCTCCCATTTCCTTCCAGAGAGGGACGACATTTTCCCTCATCTTCCTTTTATCACCGACATACCTATAGAAGCTTTTCTTGTTGCTGTTGATGTCCCTGGAGTGATTTAATTCTATCAGGGCTTTAGCTTTCCTAACCTGATTCCTAGCTGGTCGAACAATTTCTCTGTATTCCTCCCAGGCTCCCTGTTCTTGCTTCCACCCTCTTTAGGCTTCCTTTTTGTGTGTGAGTTTGTCCAGGAGCTCCCTGTTCATCCACGCAGGCCTCCTGGCATTTTTACCTGACTTTCTCTTTGTTGGGATACATCACTTCTGAGCTTGGAGGAGGTGATGCTTGAGTATTCACTAGCTTTCTTGGGCTCCTCTTCCCTCCAGAGCTTTATCCCATGGTACTCTACCAATCAGATACCTCAACAGGCCAAAGTCTGCTCTCCTGAAGTCCACGGTAGTGGGCTTGCTGTGCATCCTCCTTGGTGCCCTAAGGATCTTGAACTCCACCATTTCATGGTCACTGCAGCCAAGGCTTCCCTTGAGCTTCACATTCCCCTCCTTGTTGGTGAGAACAAAGTCCAGCAAAGCACCTCTCCTCATTGGCCTCTCTGTCACTGGGAGAAGGAAGTTATCGTCAATGTATTCCAGGAACCTCCTGGATTGCCTATGCCCTGCTGTGTTGTCCCTCCAACAGATATTGGGGTCGTTGAATTCCCCCATGAGGACCTGGGCTTGTGAATGTGAGCCTGCTCCTATCTGTGTATAGAGGGCCTCATCTGCTCGGTTTTCCTGGTTGGGTGGCCTGTACCAGACCTTCACTACAATGTCACCTGTCCCTGCCCTTCCTTTAATCCTGACCCATAAGGTCTCAGTTGGGTCCTCATCCATCCCCAGGCAGAGCTCCAGGCACTCCAGCTGGTCATTGACACAGAGGGCAACACTGCCTCCTCATTCCCCCTGCCTGTCCCTCCTAAAGAGCCTGTACTCTTCCATTCCAACACTCCAGTCATAGGAGACATCCCATCATGTCTCCCTGACGCCAATAAGATCACAGCCCTGCAGGCATGCGCACGTCTAACTCCTCTTGTTTATTCTCCATGCTACATGCATTTGCATAGAGGCATTTAAGTTGGGCCCCCCATGAAGCTGTGTTACTGGCTGGAGTGGCTGGAATTCCTTTGTGCTACTCTTCAGGTGCTCTCCTGCTGACCTGTGATCCTTCTCCAGGCTCTGGGCACCTGTTGCTGGCACTAGCATCAAACTGGTAGGAGTGGGAGGGATTGAAGCTTTCTTCCCACAGCAACTTTACTTTGAAGCCCTGTTCACAAGCTTGGTGAACCTATGACTGAAGATGCTCTTCCCGTTCTCTGACATGTGCATTAGAAGACATTTTCTCATTTAAAACCAAGAGTGCATCGAACAGCTTATTGCAAAAACACTCTCCTAGCCCCCCTGTACTTTCCTTGTCTTTACATTCCACCTGGAAGAACTCTTTTTATAACCAATCATAGACGAGTAAAAAGTAAATGCATTTCAGTGGAGTTCCCATTCAAAGCCAAGAAATCACCCTGTCTTTGGCTCAGGTTCTTGGGATTTATCCACAATTGTTGTGGTTTAACCCCAACCGACAACTAAGCAGCTCACAGCCACTTGCTCAGTCCCTTCTGGTGGGATGGGGGAGAGAATTGGAAGAGTAAAAGTGAGAAAACTCATGGGTTGAGATAAAGACAGTTTAATAGGTAAAGCAAAAGCTGCACCTGCAAGCAAAGCAAAGCAAAGCAAGGAATTCATTCACTACTTCCAACCAGCAGGCAAGTGTTCAGCCGTCCCCAGGAAAGCAGGGCTCCATCACGCATAATGGTTACTTGGGAAGACAAACGTCGTCACTCCGAATGTCCCTCCCTTCCTTCTTCTTCCCCCAGCTTTATATACTGAGCATGACATCATGTGGTATGGAATAGCGCTTTGGCCAGTCTGGGTCAGCCCCCCTGGCTGTGCTCCCTCCCACCTTCTTGTGCACCTGGCAGAGCACAAGAAGCTGAAAAGTCCTTGACTTTTGTAAACTCTGCTCAGCAACAACTAAAACATCAGTGTGTTATCAACATTATTCTCATCCTAAACCCAAAACACAGCACTATACCAGCTACTAAGAAGAAAATTAACTCTATCCCAGTTGAAACCAGGACACCAATTAAGAAATAAGTCCTATATGTGGAAAAACTGAGTATATTTTGAACTAACTCCATGAGGAAAATTTGATACATTTCTGTTTATGCAGTAACCCATTATGTGTTACTTTTTAACATATTGCCTGCAAGTTCTTTTCAGCTAATTTATTTTATATTTCTCTCATACAGCTTACATTTTAACAAGGAAAAAAAGATAGTCTATAAGTTGGAAATCAAAAGGACATCACCATGTAGCAGTGTCTCTTTTATTCCAAGTAGCTGACAAGATGCTGATAGCAACTGAAAGTGCACCTCTGCTAATGTTCCTACATACCCCATACATACGTCTGCAGAATATCTGTATTTGTTTTGTGCCAGTGGACCTACTTCACTGGAAGGGAGATTTTCACTGAAATATTCATTCAGTGAAGTATTATTTTCCCTAGCAGTTCTGAAAAGCCCTGAAGCAATTGTAATGCTAGTATGTGCTGTCATCATGGTATATTTAAAAACTCTTTTAAACTTGATAGAGTATATCCTAGACCTCTTTTCTAGGGCAAAGCAATGTTGTTATGGCAAGAAGAATTATGTAAGAGATTACCTTCTAAACAGTCACCATGTTGACCTATTCATTTGCTCTTTTGAAAAGAATTAAAGCTTTTATATATTCTCTATTTTCACACTATGAGCATTCTTCTCTCCTAAGTCAAACAAGGTCAGTCTCTCCGATAAGTGGGCTAAGATTCGGTACATAATATCAGTAGATACCATCTAGAACCATCCCAGATGAAGTAAAAGGTATCAAAATCCCACCATATAAGTGATTATGGTTGCATTCTCCTGCCAGACATCTATCTCACACATGCTTCGACAGTTGCTACAGGCCAACTGCCTTTAAAGTCTAATATCAACTGTTTTGTTAATCACCTCCAGGTTGTGAATACATGCTGTTGTGTCCACCACAACCTTCTTCTGTTTGACACTCCTTTGATAAAGGTAAGACAGAAAGTAACAGCTCTTAATTTTTAGAGAGGGCTTAGCATCACTATTTAGACAGGAAAATCTCAGTGATGTTAAGCCCTCTCTCAAAAATTTCCTATGGAAGGAGTCTAGTCTGTGTGTGCTAAACCAACAGATGGTAGGTTAAAACATTGGGAAATTTGTTTCAAAACCACACTACTACTCTAAACTGACTAGCCAGTGAGGACACAGCCCACAAGGACAAATTACACTTATCTGAGTCCAAACCCTGCTAAAGGATGAAGAATGAAGTCTCTTGTGAGTTTTTTTGCTGCATCCCAGCTTTGGCCATCAACACTTCAAATGCTCCTTCCTCCCATTTGGCCCAGGGAGAATGTTTTTTTAGTACATAACATCAGACAAAGAGGCAGTAGTAATTTGAGTGTTCATGAAGAACAGGCAGAAAAAGGAATAAATGGTGTGAAAAAGAACAGATACCTCACAGTGCCTGTTGCAGGTGTATTGCAGCATAAGAATTTGTCTGCTTAACAGCCTATCCACAGTCTGCTTTGCAAATGAGCATTAAACACTGAGAAAAACTGTTCTCTTACTTCATGTGAACCTAGACCTCTAAGCAGACTTCATAAAGAACTTGAATCTAATCTGTCATTTACTCTGCAGTACACTGGCCTCCTATACGTCTATGCTCTGTGCAGTCATCAGAAATTGTATGGAAGCACCCTAAAGGAGGTTTGATCCAAAAATCCAATAATTTGATCAGAGCCTCTCCTGGTTCCTGAGAGAGCTATAGGCAATTGATGCTGTTCACATACCATGTCTTAGTGAAAAACAATACAATGGTGTTCCTATCTGCTGAAAATAATAGTTACTGAGTTTAAAGAACATCTCAGATGTTTTCTTATCCAATCCTGCTGCAGTTTATCACTCCCTCTGCAAAACTGACTGAAAGGTCATGTCTGAAATATTCCTGTTCAGCTTCCAATGTCTTTGAGTTCTGGCTGCGATATGCTATGGAACAAAACTGGATATTGGCAGCAATTGCTGCCCCATTCCACTAAAATGTACCATGATTTGCTGAGTTTTCTCTGCCTTGACATCCTTTTAAAGGAACAGACAGCTTTCTGGTTTTAATGCAAGGGATTTTTCAGAGCTCATCCAGCAGCGCCCTGAAAGCCAGCACAATTAATAATTGAATTAGAAAAAAAAAAAACTATTTTGCCTTCTAGGGCTAATCCAATTTGAATTATCTAGTGTTTACTGAAAAATTAGAGTAGGTACATAGACAATTTCTGTGGATCAACCAAGATGCGATAGTTTTTTACTCCACAATAAGCAGTCCATATGTGTAAAACCATTATTCCCAGCTTTGCATGGCATCCAAGCCTTCAGTTTGCTCAGACTTTAGCATGGGACCCTGAGGAGCTGATGTCCTATGATCTCCCCTGCATGTTTCAAATAAACTTTTTACTGCTTATGAAATTTTTACTTGCCCTCTGATTTTTGCTTGCTGGAAACCTGAGGGGAAAATGATCTTCTATTTATCATATTAAATTCCATTTTTAACCAGGACAATGAAGACCAGAGTGCATATGATCAAAATTAATCAAAGGAAGAGTATTTCTGAAGAAGCTCAACATTTCTGTAACCACAGAGGATGGGGAGAGAACAAATGAAGAACACCTTGCTTTAGCAACACATCTAGTATATTGTAAAAGCTTGAGTCAGTTTAAGTTAAAAGTTTATCAGATTTTCCAGAAAAGACACTACATGGATTATTGTGATGACAACCACCTTTATCTTAGGGTGGGATTAAGATGAACCCATGTCATTTGCAGTTAGACCCAGAGTAAGACGTATATTTACCACTGATACTTGACTCAGAAATTAATACAGTTGACATTTGCCTATCTTAGTTTTGATTTTTTTTTTTAGATATGTATTTGTGAAGTGACTAGTTTGAACCATTTTAGTAGGAATTCTAAATAGATTGAAATATAATTGGAAACAGTTACTTCATCACAGTTACTTGTTCTATTCAATAAAATGTTTATATCTCAATTTATAAACTGATTCTTCATGTCTACATTAAAATATGCATGAATATGGTGCATTTCAGAAACATGACTTCACTAAGAAGTAAATTTAACAGCAATGCAAATATGGTTAGTAAATCTTGACTGACCTGGTAAAGTAGAAGTCCGTTCTTTCTATTCACGCTCCTCTAGACCTTTCAGCAAGTAGTAAAAAAGGGTACAAATCTTGCTTTACACAGCTAACCCTGTCATTACCTTATGGACATTGTCATGAAAACCACACATGATCAGGTTATTACAGTGTGTGAAGAAACAAATAAAGAGGACAAGAAATCCCTCAGTGTTCTGGTTATACAGCTGCTATTGTCCTGCCATGTTTGCGAGAAGCATTTGGGTGCTGTGAACAGTAAGCAGATGTTCTAGCAGGCCCACAATGCTCTCTTTCAATATGGTTTTGCAGAGAAGTGTACTACCCATGAGAGGGAAGCAGGGAGAGGAAGAGAAAGAGAAAGGCACTGTAGGCACTGTCAACCTCTTTGTTTTCTATGGTGACATCTACAAAAAATGTGAAGTACTACTAACGTCCACTCATTTAATTAAATTAATCCTAATTCCACCACAGAAATACATGCAATCTGTTTGGCTTCATGCACATGTATAGAATGTAAGATTGTCTTAGCTAACTTGGTCTTCATCCACCCAACATACAAACATGGTGAAAAATAATTTTCTTCTTTGAAAGCAAAATATTTGCACAGCTGAAAAATTTCCAAGAGGCAAGAAAAACAATGACAATATGCTTGAATATTGCTAGACAAGGAAAGTTTCAGCTGATTTGTTTTTCATTGTTTTCTAGATAACAAAGTGTACCTTGCTCCTAACTTCCAAGAAGAGAATTCTGCCTTCTCAGAATGTCTTATTCAGCGCCAATCTTTTGAATAACTTCTGTCCTACCAATAAAATAGGTACTGATGTTAACCGAACAGCCACTCTAAAATATGATTCAGTAAATGGATCTGTGAAATCATATTATTCTCTCCTTCCTCTGGTACTAGGGGCCCATTCTGATTGATGTATGTGAGTGCATGTGCATTTATTTTACTGGATCCAAACCAATTTCCAGCACCTGAGGAGACAGTCCTTTTTTCTCTCCTTCAATACGATTCACGTTATGTGGACATTCAATAGTGGAAGTAGAAGAGTTATCACCCAAAAAGCATAACCAGATATTTGATGTGGGTAATTATGCTAGGAAGGCCAGATTAGCAACTCATTTTCTCTTGATATGTGTGCACAAATGCAAAGAGTAATTTTCGTACACAAAAAACTTCGAAGGTCATTCACATTTTAGAGCATTTAATGCCTGAATGAACCAAACCTTAAGTACTCCAGTATTACTTACATTTGTATTTTATTCCCAAGAAACACACATACAGCAAAATAAGAATAACGTTTTAGAGTTGTTTCTAATTTATATATCAAACAACAACAGCTGAAATGGTTGGTAAGGATGAAATAAAAACCCACTATCTATTAGTGAAGAAATCTTACAGTTAAGGAAAAAGGAGATGCTGATACAGTCTTATCAATCCTGTTTGCCTGGGGATTGCAACAACCATTAAATTTCATTTGGGTTGAAACATGGTTTGTGAGGATTTGCAAGTCAGTAAAAAATTGAGATTTAGAATTTTAAGGGTAACTGTTGCAGTGGCCTAGTGATAAAGCCTCAAACTGCCTTTGAGGAGCTTTGGTCTGAGAAATGATGATTCCAGGTCAAACAGGGCAACGTCAGACATCAGAGCCCCTTCCAATGTGCTACAGACCTTTATCTAATGGAAGAAAAGGCTACATCCTTGCGGGTACCCCTGTGGAGTACCTGCGAAGGCTGCAGGTCTCTGCATGGCAGAAGACTTGGTAGAAATCATGGAAACCATGCAGGAGAGAGAGCAGCATAGGGGAAGGGACTCACATGGAGAGACGGCAAAAGGGTCTGTCAGGGATGCATTGTATTGACCATGGCCATGGGGCTAATCATTTGACAGCCAAACGCAATCACTTTGGCTGCCACTAGGCTGTCAAAACAAAAGAAATATAAGACAGAAAAGTAAGGGGGAGAGGAGTTGTAATAGCTTCCTTAAAAGACTCTGCATTCCTGAGATACATGCATGTGTTTATGTGGATATTCTTCAGGAATATGTCTTAAGTACATGGAGAGATATAACTTAATAATTACTGATCTTACTGACGTATATAATATATATATAATATAAATAATATATATATAATATAAAGTATATATATGATACTTTGTGACTTTTATCAGGAACTTTTTTACATTGTGGAACAGCATGCCCTTACTTACAACCTACATTTGAAAAGCTCATTGAGATGCATGTTTATGCAATCAATAGAGTTGTTATGGTCTTTTGGGCAAAGCAGTGAAAAAAGTCCTCATCTCTGATGAAGCAGAAGGGATGGGGACTTCATTTTCATAGACAGATCAAAAATAGATTTTTTTTTAATACAGAATTTAATCCCATTTCAGCAGAGTCTCAAAAGAATAAATATTATTTTCCACATGCAAATGTTCCAGGGGAAAAGATTAACATTTAAATGGGTCAGGTGATTGTATTTTCTGAGTTATTATGTCAGTTTATCATAAGAGATAAGCCCATTGTTCCAGGTAATATCTTCAAAATTTTGAGGATAGTGAATTTTTTTTGAAGTTATTCACCTAACTTTGACATGACCAAATATCCTGAATTATGCTGGGAGCTTGACAAATCCCAGTCATTTGCAAGACTGTATTTGGCTTGAGGGATCTTTTTGTTTGGTTTCACTTTTTGATTGAAATGGTTTCTGATTAAGTGAAGTTTAAAAAAAAAGAAACAAAGAAAAATGAACCATTTTTAAGTGACCCAAATGAAATCTTTTTGTTTACTTAGATCAAGAGGGTTTGGCTATGATGAAACATTTGTAGGTTAGCAAGCTTACTTGTCTAATCAACTTTTGGGATTTTTTTTTTTAATGCAGCTATCTCAGATTTACTTTTAAAGAAAGGAAATATACTGCTTAGCTGTCACCTCTGTGGACTTCAGAGATCTTGGATTCTAATACCATTACTCTGTTATGTCTCAACACCAAAGTAGATATAGCTGTTTTTTTTAAAAGCTAGCTCCATGTTTTGATAGGAAAGTTCCTTTTAAGAAAGTGAAATCAAGCTGTGATAGCAGCACAGGATTTCTACCATGACCTTTAACCCTATAATAACCTTTTGGGTCCTGATGAGATGCATCCCAGAGTCCTGAGGGAACTGGATGATGTAGCTGCTAAGCCACTCTCCATGATATTTGAAAAGTCATGGCAGTCAGGTGAAGTCCCTGGGGAGTGGAAAAAGGGAAATACTTCAGCCATTTTCAAAAAGGGTAGGAAGGAGGACCCTGGGAACTATCAACCTGGCAGCCTCACCTCTGTGCCTGGGAAGATCATGGAACGGATCCTCCTAGAAGCTATGCTAAGGCACATGGAGGACAGGGAGGTGATAAGAGACAGCCAGCACAGCTTCACCAAGGGCAGGTCCTGCCTGACCAACCTAGTGGCCTTCTATGATCAGTGGACAAAGGAAGAGCTACGGATGTCATCTATCTGGAATTCTATAAGGCCTTTGACATGATCCCCCCCAATATCTTTCTCTCTAAATTGGCAGGATATGGATTTGATGGGTGGACTGTTTGGTGGATAGCAAACTGTCTGGATGGTCGCATCCAGAGGGTAGCTGTCAATGGCTTGATGTCCAGATGGAGATCAGTGACAAGTGGTGTCCCTCAGGGGTCCATACTGGGGCCAGTGCTGTTCAATATCTTCATCAGTGACATAGACAGTGGGATGAGTGCACCCTCAGCAAGTTTGCAGATGACACCAAGCTGAGTGATGCAGTTGCTGTGCCTGAGGGATGGGATGCCGTCCAGAGGGACCTGGACAGGCTGGAGAGGTGGGCCCATGTGAACCTCATGAGGTTCAGCAAGGCAGTCCCCAGTGTCAATACAGGCTGGGGGATGAAGGGATTGAGTGCAGCCCTGAGGAGAAGGAACTGGGGGTACTGATAGATGAAAAGCTGGACATGAGCCGGCAATGTGCTCTCGCCGCCTAGATAGCCAACCATATCCTGGGCTGCATCAAAAGAAGCATGGCTAGCAGGTTGAGGGAGGTGATTCTGCCCCTCTACTCTCCTCTGGTGAGACCCCACCTGGAGTACTGTGTCCATCTCTGGAGTCCTCAGCACAGGAAGGACATGGACCTATTGGAGTGTGTCCAGAGGAGGGACACAAAAATGGTCAGAGGGATGGAACACCTCTCCTATGAGGAAAGGTTGAAAGAGCTGGGGTTGTTCAGCCTGGAGAAGAGAAGGCTGCAGGGAGACCTTATTGTAGCCTTTCAATACTTACAGGGGGCCTACAAGAAAGATGGGGATAGTCTTTTTAGCAATGCCTGCTGCGATGGGACAAGGGCTAATGATTTTAAACTAAAGGAGAGTAGATTTAGACTAAACACAAGGAAAAAATTTTTCAGGGTGAGGGTGGTGAAAGACTGCAACAGGTTGCCTAGAGAGGTGGTAGATGCCCCATCCTTGGAAACATTCAAGGAGAGGTTTAGATGGGGCTCTGAGCAACCAGATCTAGTTGTAAATGTCCTGCCCATTGCAGGGGGGGTTGGACCAGATGACCTTTAAAAGTCTCTTCCATCCCAAAGCATTCTATGATTCTATGATTCTATGACTCTATGATGCTGGAAGCCCATTGCAAGCCTCACCAAGTCAGCAGAAGCAGAGCAAGCTGTTTCATTATCTGTTAGGAAAATAAAGATAGTGTTTATCCACAGTTACTAGCAAATTGGCACCCACTTTCAAGTATTGAATGTGATGAAAAGTGAGGATTTGAAACTGGTAGTAGACAGCTAGCTCATTATGTGAAATATTTGGGGCTCTCAACTTGTTCTACTGATTGTTATGCAGAAGCTACTAATAAGAGTGGTCTAAACAAAGGAACAGTGTCTAGTTCAACTCTGGACACCTTACATAGTTTTAGGGAGATATTAATTCAATCTGTTCGGTAAAAAAAAAAAAGAATTATACAGCAGATTTACTTACGGAAATATAAAAAAAAAATACAAAACATTTTATCATAATACTCATCTCTGCCTGAAGCTCAGTTTGAGATTCCAAAAAATCTGACAATTTTTGAACCTTATTTTAAACATTATCCTTCACTACCTTATATATTTTAATAAGTTGTGTTTCTGTCAATTTTCAAAGTCTAAAGACTCAGCTGGAGGTTTATCCACATGTTAATAAAGCCCCTTGAAGACTATATTATCAAAAAGTTTTACTCATAAGCATTTTATCTTTTTTGGAATCACACTGTTTTTAAAAAGTCTCTTTCCTGCTGTTGGAAAGTCCAGGAAGCTATTGCATTAATTAGCTTATTTTAAAATAAAATGTAGTACGGACTATTAAAATGTAGTAAGGACTATTATAACCTTGCTTTCTCTTGAGAGTTTCAACTGCATTTCAAGTAAATCAAAAATATCTCGGTTATAAGGGAACTAATCAATTGTAATGGATTCAGACAGTTATATTTTTTCTCCTTCAGGAGCTATTCCTGGCCATCTGAAACACTACTCCCATTGTGTTGTCCAAAAGTGTGTAAAGCCTGAACAGCTCCTCTCACTAAAAAAAAAAAAGCCAGCTGTGGCTCAGCCTGTGGGATCTGGGGTCCAAAACACACATGGCTGTGTTAGCTGCTGCTGCTAGCCTGTATAATTGGACACGGACAAGTTTCACAGCCTTATGAGACTTGCTTCACTGACAAAAAGGAAGATAAATTAATAGCAACATGAGACCTTCCCATGAATAACTGAAGTTAAAACATAACAACAAGTTGAAACTTAAATTATTACTGGACTAATAAAGTAAGGAAATGGTGAGACTGGAATATTTTCAGCATCTGTCCCTTTGAATGTATACAGAATTATGCAAACAGAGCAATAGCTGGTAGTGAAGAAGGAAGTATCTGGCTTGTTTATCCTGCATAGGTGGATAATAATAGGGAAAGATGTACTGGAACATGCAATCATTCTTGTCTATAGCTAAGTTTGGTAAACTTTGACATTAATGATGTTCATGGTTTTGACTTTTGGAGGACAGTAAGCAGAATGCACATTTTGTTGCATTTTTAGGCTAGTGTTTATAAATAGACGCACCTGCAGGATGCATCCAGTGGTGTTGACAGAGCTGTTCAATTCACTGTAAGGCTACTCTCTATCATCTTTGAAGAGTGGTTTGACCAGTAGAAATCCCAAATGAGTGGAACAAGTCAAATGTTAGAGAAGGATTTGGGAAACCACAGGCCAGTCGGTATCATTTTAACCTCCATCCCTAGGAAAATCAGGAATTAAGTCCTCACAGAAGCCATCTCCAAACACAAAAGGACAAGAAGGCAACTGGGAACAGCTACACTGAACTTACCAAGGACATATGGTGCTTGATCATCCTGGTTTAAAGATGAATTGACTACAGCTTTATGAAAAAGTGAAGAGCAAAGAATGTCATTTACCTGGACTTTACCAAAGGCTTCAATACAGTGTTATGGCAGTCGTTTCAAAGAGACACAGTGTTCTAAGTGAGAAAAAAAGTGGCTGAACATTTGAACCCAGAGAGTAGTGCAGCTGGCATCTGTTTTATGAGCAATGTTGCTCAAAGTTTCAAATTGTTGAACATCTTCTTCAAAGACATTTACAGGAATGTGATCTCATCAAGTAGATGCCAAATTGTGGGAAGGGGAAGTATGGATAACACTGGACATAAAAACAGCTTACCTGTAGGACTGCAATAAATTGGAGGAATGGGCAAACAGGAACCAAGTTCATTATCATAGTGAAATTACGGACCTAGGGTGGAGCAACCCCATGCGCTGGTACAGGTTGGGGAAGCGATTATTTCCCTCTATTGGACAATGACAAGGTTACTTCTATTTGTGACCCATTTTAGAGTTCCCAGTGCAGACAAACTGGAGTGAGTTCAGTGAAGGACCACAGAGTTGGCTAGGAGTCTGGGGCAGATGACATTTGAGGGCAGGGTAAGGGAACTAAGTTTGTTTGGCCCAGAAAGAAAAATGCCAGAAGTAAGCTAATTACAGCCTTCCTCTATATAAAGTTGGGGCAAGTGGGGTTTATATAGAAGATGGAGCCACATTCTTCTCAGAGGTGCACAGCAAAAGGACCAGAGACAACAGCCATGGTTTACAGCAGGGGATATTCTGGCTGTATTTAAGGAAAATTCAGTCCTATGCATCATGGAAGTAGTTAAGCACAGGTGCATGTTGCTCAGAGAGGCTGTAGCATCTCCATCTATAGAGACCTCCAAAACTTCATGGGACACAGCCCTGAGCAGTCTGATGTAACTGTGATGTTAACCTTACTTTTGAGACAGATTAGCTGACCGCCAGAGGACCCTTTCAACCTAAATTTTCCTGTGGTCTTATTAAGTCAATGGTAAAAAGTGTACATGACATACATTACAACCCAGTACTCTATCCATGAAGTGTGAGCAAAGACTTGCTCCTGATGATCAGGATCCAAGGCAGCTGATCACTATAGGTAGGATCCACTCCAGAGATGCTACACCATGGTGTGGGACAACGGCACACGGGGGAATCCAATGTACATAAAACTCTGGGTAGTCATTAGAGCAGATATGGATTTACTTGCTTTCGCTAGCTGTGGGACTGAAGCAGAGCCTCTGTGAGACATGAGACACTGCCATATACAGCTTTCTCCAAAATAGCTGGCAACAGGCAAAATACCTTTTGCTTATTAATATTACAACCACCTTTGAATACCAGTCTTTGCTGATGTGCACTTTACCAATACCTAAATAAGGGGGGGGGGCAGGGGGAATTATGTAATGTATCTGCACTAATTACTGATGAAAAGCTACCTTTTCCTAGACCTCCCTCACCAAGGAGTTTCTAGAAGGGTCTTTTTTTGTTTGTTTTTAAGTACTTAAAAAATAGACATTTTGTTATGTTTCCTTCTTTTCTAATGCAGATACTTCATTGTTAGATTACATACTAGCTTGATGCACTTTTCCAACAGAAAGGACTGTGAGAAAAATGAGTATAGTTTTGACTGTGAAACAAAGATAGTTCTAAACTGTAAACTGGATCCCATAGAATAACATGCCTTTAGTACTGTGAACTTCAACAAACTACCTGAATAGCTTATGTTTTCATTTCATAACGATTAATACAAATGCTATATTTATAAGGTTGAAATTGAGAAAGAGAATATTTTAGGTTTGAGTGTTTGGGGAATAAACAAGTAACAAAGTTCTGGTCATAATGAAGCAGGTCACCAAATCAAGACACTGTATGTGACAAAGAAGTCATGACCTCTAAAGTCATTAAATCTCATTTCTTGCTGTTTGAGATTGAGATGAGAAACCCAAGCTGAAATAAACTAACGAGCTTTGAAAGTTTCTCTGGAGGCCTAATGAACTCAAGGAGAGGAAAGGACATTTCACAATTTTTATAGCTCAAATATTAAAGTTTATATTTCATACAGTTACTCTTTTAACCAGAAAGCCCAATAAAGAGTCCCAATGCACAGCAGAATTGTAATTCTATTATATAGATAACCTCAAATAGTACATCATTTCAATGATAAATGGGCACTTCAGCAGACTAGCCATTTTAAAGAACCTCCTCATGAAGAAAGTGGATGCTACAGAATACTTATCTGAATTGCTTCTTTAGGGTTGTGTTCACATTCCAGACCCTCAGCTGGGTAGTCCCCAGTGTCAAAGGACTCATACAGCCTGTATTAGCCACTGCACCAGAGGTCTAGAAGGAGCTCAGATTGTTCCCCATGTCTGGGGTTAAGGCAGAAGATGTTTTAAAAAGAAGTTGTTAACAATTACCTTTTCATTCCTTGCAGCTTTGATCTTACGTGTCCCCAGCTCACACAAATGTGATCAACATTAATCATCAGAATAGGCATCCTTTTCCCAATCCTTCATCTGCCCTGAGCTGCCAGGGTCCCAGGCAAGCATCAGACCTTGCCTCCTCTCCAGCTACTAGGTCCTGCTTAAAACAACCTAGGGTAGGTCCACTGTAGGCTCAAAATTACTTTTCTTCCCCCTGATCATTTCCAGTGTTGGAGTTTTCCAGCAGCCTCTGCATGTAAGAGTGAGAGATGTCTAACTCAAGGTTACAACAGAAAAGGCTTATTGCAGCACTGGACTTGCAGGATTTTATTATGGTTGGATCTTTCCTTCTTCAAATCTATTTAATCAATATGCAAAAGGATTCTGTTCGATTTCGAAGGATTTTAGATAATGCTTACAAAGATGAAAGCATTGGGATGGCTTTTTGCTTTCACTGTAGCTGGCTTCTCATGATGACACATCTTGTAGTTTGCAATGAGATGATATACTTCCTCTGAGTTGTTCGGTTCTGTTGTTAGTAGGACTACTAGATGCAACAGAGAAGATGCTGTTTTCACTGCTGACATTTTCAGCAAGACTGATGCTTTCCCCCTGCCTCTTTTGTTGCTTTCACCCTTATCATGATGTCAATGCCTGTTCTTGCTTCTCTTTATTGCAACAGCAATATTTGTTCCAGATTTTGTCTCTCTTGACAACAACATTTGCTCTTGCCCCTGTTGTGCTAATAGTGTACGAGCCTTAATATTGTATTCATAGAATCATAGAATCATAGAATCATTAAGGTTGGAAAAGACCTTTAAGAAGAAGTCCAACCATTAAGCTAGCACTGCCAAGTCCACCACTAAACCATGTCCCTAAGCACTACATCTACACGTCTTTTAAATAGCCACAGGGATTGGGACCACTTCCCTGGGCAGCCTGGTCCAGTGCCTGACTACCCTTTCGGTGAAGAAGTTTTTCCTAATATCCAACCTAAAACTGCAGTAGCGCAACTTGAGGCCGTTTCCTCTCGTCCTATCGCTTGTTACTTGGGAGAAGAGACCGCCCTCCACCTCGCTACAACCTCCTTTCAGGTAGTTGTAGAGAGCAATAAGGTCTCCCCTAAGCCTCCTTTTCTCCAGGGTGAACAACCCCAGCTCCCTCAGCTCCTCCTCGTAAGACTTGTCCTATAGACCCTTCACCAGCTTCGTTCCTCTTCTTCGGATGTGCTCCAGCATCTCAATGCCCTTCTTGTAGTGAGGGGCCCAAAACTGAACACAGTACTTGAGGTGCGGCCTCACCAGTGCCCAGTACAGGGGGACGATCACTTCCCCGGTCCTGCTGGCCACACTATTTCTGATACAAGCCAGGATGCTATTGGCCTTCTTGGCCACCTGAGCACACTGCTGGCTCATGTTCAGCCAGCTGTCAACCAACACCCCCAGGTCCTTTTCTCTTGGGCAGCTTCCCAGCCACTCTTCCCCAAGCCTGTAGCGTTGCATGGGGTTGTTGTGACCCAAGTGCAGGACCCGGCACTGAGCCTTGTTGAACCTCATACAGTTGGCCTCAGCCCATCAATCCAGCCTGTCCAGATCTCTCTGTTGAGCCTTCCTACTCTCCAGCAGATCAACACTCCCACCCAACTTGGTGTCGTCTGCAAACTTCCAGAGAGTGCACTCAATCCCCTCATCCGGACCTTTGATAAAGATATCAAACAGAACTGGCCCCAGTACCAAGTGCTGGGGAACACCACTTGTCACTGGCCACCAACTGCATTTAACTCCATTCACCACAAATCTTTGGGCCCAGCCATCCAGCCAGTTTTTTACCCAGCACAGAGTATACTCATCCAAGCCATGAGCAGCCAGCTTCTCCAGCAGAATGCTGGGGGAAACCTTGTCAAAGGCCTTACAAAAGTCCAGGTAGACAACATCCACAGCCTTTCCCTCATCCACTAAGCAGGTCACCTTGTCATAGAAGGAGATCAGGTTAGTGAAGCAGGACCTGCCTTCCATAAACCCATGCTGACTGAGCCTGATCCCCTGGTTGTCCCGTATGTGCTAGGTGATGGCACTCAGGATGATCTGCTCCATAACCTTCCCCAGCACCGAAGTCAGGCTGACAGGCCTGTAGTTTCCTGGATGCTCCTTTTGGCCCTTTTTGTAGATGGGCATCTCATTTGCTGACTTCCAGTCAACTGGGACCTCCACGGTTAGCCAGGACTGCTGACAGATGATGGAGAGTGACGTGGTGAGCACCTTCGCCAGCTTCCTCAGTACCCCTGGGTGGATCCCATCTGGCTCCATAGACTTGTGTGGGTCTAAGTGTTGTAGCAGGTCGCTAATTATTTCCCCTTGGATTATGGGAGCTTCATTCTGCTCCCCATCCTTGTCTTCTAGTTCATGGGGCTGGGTACCCCAAGAACAACTGGTCTGACTATTAAAGACGGAGGCAAAGAAGGCATTAAGTACCTCAGCCTCTTCCTTGTCCTCTGTCACTATGTTTCCCCCCACATCCAATGAAAGGATGGCGATTCTCCTTAGCTCTCCTTTTGTTGCTAATGTATTTGTAGAAACATTTTTGCTGTCTTTTACAGCAGTAGCCAGTTTAAGTTCCAGCTGGGCTTTGGCCCTTCTAATCCTCTCCCTGCATAACCTCACAACATCCTTGTAGTCCTCCTGAGTTGCCTGCCCCTTTTTCCAAAGCTCGTAAACTCTCCTTTTATTCCTGACTTCCAGCCAAAGTTCTCTGGCCAGGCCAGTCTTCTCCCCCGCCAACTTTCAGCACATGGGGATGGCCTGCTCCTGTGCCTTTAAGATTTCCTTCTTGACAAATGTCCAGCCTTCCTGGACTCCTTTACCTTCAGGGTTGCCTCCCAACGGACTCTGTCAACCAGGCTCCTGAACAGGTCAGGAAAATCCAAGGGAGCAGTTCCACTGACCCCCCTCCTTACTTCTCCAAGAACTGAAAACTATCATTTCATGACTGCTGTGCCCAAGAGGGCCTCCAACCATCACATCACCCACCAGGCCTTCTCTGTTCACAAACAAGAGGTCCAGTGGGGCACCTTCCCTAGTTGGCTCACTCACCAGCTGTGTCAGGAAGTTCTCTTCCACACACTCCAGGAACCTTCTAGACTGTTTCCTCCCCACTCTATTGTATTTCCAGCAGGCATCTGGTAAGTTGAAGTCCCCCACAACAACAAGGGCCAGCGATTGTGAGGCTTCTTCCAGCTGTGTATAGAATATTTCATCTGCCTCTTCATCCTGGTTGGGTGGTCTATAGCAGACTCCCACTATGACATCTGCCTTGTTGGCCTTCCCCCTGATTCTGACCCATAAACACTCAACCCTATCATCCCCATTGTTAAGCTCTAGACAATCAAAACTTTTCCTAACATACAAGGCTACTCCACCACCTCTTCTTCCTTGCCTATCCCTTGTGAAGAGTTTATAGCCATCCATTGCAGCACTCTGGTTGTGCGAGTTAACCCACCATGTTTTGGTGATGGCCACGATGTCATAGTTTCCCTGCTGCACAGTGGCTTCTAGCTCCTCCTGTTTGTTGCCCATGTTGCGTATGTTGGTGTAGATGCACTTGAGTTGGGCTATTGCTCCTGCCACCTTTCTGGGGGGAGAAACCCTAGCTCCTACGCTCATGTGCTTCTATGGTTTCTAACACATCCATTTGGCTGTTTCGACTCCAATTGCAGCATTTCCTCTGAGCTGTTTTGTTCTTTTACCACCTTTGATGGTAATGCTCCTGTATGTATCCAAGCTGCTCATGGCTTGGATAAGTGCACTCTGCACTGGGTTAAAAACTGGCTGGACGGCCGAGCCCAGAGAATGGTGGTGAATGGAGTCAAATCCAGTTGGCGGCTGGTCACGAGTGGTGTTCCCCAGGGCTCAGTATTGCGGCTGGTCCTGTTCAATATCTTCATTGATGATCTGGATGAGGGGATCGAGTGCACCCTCAGTAAGTTTGCAGATGACACCAAGTTGGGTGGAAGTGTTGACCTGCTGGAGGGTAGGAAGGCTCTACAGAGGGACCTGGACAGGCTGGATCGTTGGGCCGGAGCCAACTGTATGAGGTTCAACAAGGTTAAGTGCCGGGTCCTGCACTTGGGTCACAACAACCCCATGCAACCCCATGTGTTGGTTGACAGCCGCCTGAACATGAGCCAGCAGTGGGCTCAGGTGGCCAAGAAGGCCAATGGCATCCTGGTCTGTATCAGGAATAGTGTGGCGAGTAGGACCAGGGAGGTGGTACTGCCCCTGTATTCGGCACTGGTGAGGCCGCACCTCGAGTACTGTGTTCAGTTTTGGGCCCCTCTACTAGAATAAGGACATTGAGGGGCTGGAGCATGTCCAGAGGAGGGCAATGAAGTTGGTGAAGGGTCTAGAGCACAAGTCTTATGAGGAGAGGCTGAGGGAGTTTAGTCTCGAGAAGAGGAGGCTGAGGGGAGACCTTATTGCTCGCTACAACAACCTGACTGGAGGTTGTAGAGAGGTGGGGGTCGGTCTCTTCTCCCAAGTAACAAGTGATAGGATGAGAGGAAACAGCCTCAAGCTGTGCCAGGCGAAGTTTAGGTTGGATATTAGGAAAAACTTCTTCACCGAAAGGGTAGTCAGACATTGGACCAGGCTGCCCAGGGAAGTGGTTGAGTTTCCATCCCTGGAGGTATTTAAAAGATGTGTAGACGTGGTGCTGGAGGACATGGTATAGTGATGGACTTGGCAGTGATGGGTTAATGGTTGGACTCGATGATCTTAAGGGTCTTTTCCAACCTTGACGATTCTATGATTCTATGATTCTATTCTATGTATCTTCTGCTGTTACCCTTTCCTATGTCTGCATCAATCTGATCTCATCCTTTGCTCAAACAAAACACATTTGCAGAAAATTAGGAATGTGGCAAAGAGGTGCAAGATGTTTTGATGCTTCACTCTGCTTCCTAATTTGCATACCCTGTGTCTAGAGCAAAAATTGTATAATTTTTTAAATGGAAAATTGAAAATCGGGTAGGAACAACCCCAGTCCCCTTTGCTTTTGTTTAGACTTATATATGTGATTTCAACTTTGACTTCAGAAATTTAGAAAATTATTTTAATATTTTGAAAAAAAATTGATTTTTTTAAGATTTTTGAAAAGGGTATTTCTTATGGTTAATCCAAAATTTCAGAGAAACATTTCAAGAAACTTTAGTTTTAATTATGTATCTTTTATTCCTATTGGTATAATTGTTTCTTATTTTTAATTGCATGGCCCAAGAGAACTATGAAATTCAGCAGTCACATATGACAGCAAAATTCAGCCCATGATGTTTAATTGGAATAAAGAAAGCCAGTTAAAATTAACCATATTCAGATATTTCTGCTTTCTATTTATGGCTAGACAAACTCTATGTGACTAATTGGGTTGAACAGATATAAATAAGAACAAGAATTGGTACAATATATTTAATTATATTTTACCACCTTTTTCTAAACACCTGTCATGATGCTGGGAATGTGAATTAACTGAGAAGAACAATCTGTAGGGTTCCTGTCTGTTACAGATCTATTTAGCCTTTATAGTAATTTTATATCACAAGAAGAAGAAAAAAGGAGTAACATGCTAGCAAGCCATTGCTCATAAAATAAAGATCTTTTGTGTCATAGATTTGTGTCAAAGAGTGCTCTACCACTGCTGAAACAGATCTTTTAAAGTATGGCTTACAGAAAATAGGTTTACAAGGGCAAATTTTGCTTATAATGTGATTTCACCAGAACTGAAGTTAATTGAATCTGAGAAGTGCCAGACACCACTAAATATAGGCAAGATGAAGCATTGAGATCTTCTTAAGCTAAAAATCAGCCTTAAGTTTCAGTGAATACAGTTTACAAATACAGGCATTTTAACATGCAAAATAAAAAAAAAAAAAGAAAAACAAAAAAGGTGCTTTGATCAGCAGCTGGCTTAAAGATTTTATAGGCACTCATTGCATTAAACTTTAAATTATGAAAACAATATTGCTGTCTGTTGCTTAGAGAATGCTATGAGATAGAACTTCAGTTAATAACTAGTATAACAAAAATCCTAATGCTAAAACAAAAAGCAAGTTTATTAAGCACTGCAGAATTCTCTGAATCTTGTAGGTCTATAAAATAGACTTTCACTAGTTTTGACTTGTGATTTTTCAACAAATCAGTGTGAATTGCTTGCATCCTGCAGGATGAAAAAAGCAGTGGGGAAAATAAGGCTAGTCAGACTCTGCAGAAACCATTTTTTCTCACATTATTGAGTTTTGCGTTCCAGCTGAGGTTGTGTGAAGGTACCTACACATTAATTAAAAGTTAACACAACCAAAGACACACTGGAACAAACATCATGCCTGTTCCTCTTTTTTGTATTAGTTCATCACACCCTAATCCACTTACCCATTTGTGCTACCTGCTGTTTATAGCAAATAGGGCTGGATATAAGATGAGAGGTCTCTAAGCCAGAAAGAGTTAACAAAGAATGAACAAAGAGAAAGAATTAACATTCCCTATGAGTCACTTTCACCACCATGACTAGAATGGGTCAGCATCTTTGGGAGGCAAAGAGACTCTGACTTATCTAAAAAATGCCTTATTTTTCTGTCAAGTCTGAGCGAAAATGATTATTTTAAGGTAAGATGTATTGTAAAACCCTACAAATAGATGAAAGTGATTAAGCAACACTTGAAAGCATTTTTTTAACTTTTTAGTTCACATAAATCTGATTAGTATCATGCCTTTATTCTCAGTCTTGACCTAATTTTGGTAGAACCTGACTCTTTTTGCAGGGAGCGGGTTAACAGCAGTGCTCCCTCCAGCCTTACAAAAAGAAATTGCTCTCATTCCTGCATATATAGCCTGGGGACCTAACCATTAGCATATTCATTAAGTAATGTGACCATCTATGAAAACCCTTGTAAGAAGACACTTAAAGAGAGGAAAGAATATTTTCTTCTGCTTCAATCGGGTACATATCTACATAAATCATAGAATCATAGAATCGTCAAGGTTGGAAAAGACCCTTAAGATCATCAAGTCCAACCGTCAACCTATCAGTGCCAAGTCCATCTATACCATGTCTTCAAGCACCGTATCTATCCGTTCTTTGAATACCTGCAGGGATGGAGACTCAACCACTTCCCTGGGCAGCCTGGTCCAATGCTTGACCACCCTCTCGGTGAAGAAGTTTTTCCTAATGTCTAACCTAAACCTTCCCTGGCACAGCTTGAGGCCGTTTCCTCTCATCCTATCACTTCTTACTTGGGAGAAGAGACCAACCAACCCCCACCTCGCTACAACCTCCATTCAGGTAGTTGTAGAGAGCAATAAGGTCTCCCCTCAGCCTCCTCTTCTCCAGACTAAACAACCCCAGCTCCCTCAGCCACTCCTCATAAGACTTGTGCTCTAGACCCTTCACCAACTTCATTGCCCTCCTCTGGACATGCTCCAGCACCTCGATGTCCTTCTTGTAGTGAGGGGCCCAAAACTGAACACAGTACTCGAGGTGCGGCCTCACCAGTGCCAAGTACAGGGGCACTATCACCTCCCTGGTCCTGCTGGCCACACTAGTCCTGATACAGGCCACGATGCCAAGAGCAAAAGACTGCCTTGGTGTGGAAAGACCAGATCAAAAGAGTTATATTTATAACTGAAACAAATATTTCACACAACTTTAATATATGTTAGCAATATGGCAATCGTAATCTAGTGATGAAGGAAAGAAATGTGAGAGCACCTAACCTTGGCTCTCATCACTCGTGACATAATCAGATGAATTCTTGCCCTTGCCCATATCCTTGAATCCTGACTGAATGGTTCAGCTAGTTCTGTGCTTACACAGCTATTTCCAGCTGGTTACTCAATGATACATGAGCCTAGAGGAGGCACAGGAGGAAGAGCATCTGTACATTTTGAATCTGACCTCATATATAATAAAAGCCTGTTCCAAGGGGAAAAAAAAAAAAATTCAAGTATATCCACTTAGTACAAGAATCCCAGTTAAGATACAGAAACCATGATGGTCTGCTGACTTACAAAAGCATTTGGCCAAGGACTTCCTCTCAGAGCTAACTGGGCTGCAAAGGGACTTCCATAAATTTGTGATGCTCAGGGACTTTTGAACCCAGGCAGACTATACCTTTGGTATTTTCTCTATAATGACCGTAAAACTCTGCCAAGTATTTTCTAGAAAATTTTGACAGCTGGGAGGATCTTTGACCTAACCTGAGAGGCTTTAATCTAGTAATATCATAAGACTTAATCCTGTTAACATTGCTGTTTAAATCCTATGAAAGCTGACTACCAGACATAAAAGATGTGATACGCTGTCTCTAAAGGGTGAGGGTGACTTTAAATCTGAACATTTAAGTCTTTTTGTGTAGGAAGACAGAGAAGATTCGTTGTTAAATCATTCCCTTCTCTGTAATGGACAAGAACTACAGGGTCTTGAGAAGATACTACTCTGTAACAAAACTCAGTAATATATCAGTAATATATAAATATGGAAGAAACACCTGTAAATCTGAACAGGTTTTGTAGAAATATCTTCTCCACTCAAAACAATTTAAGTATTAGATTGTGGAGTCTACCCTGGTATAGATTGCCAACAACTGGCAATCACTGACAATTAACTTCAGTATATAACTTACATTTTACTATTCAAAAAGCCAACATAGTCTAGCCAGTGAAACAAATAAGGATGGCATCAGTGCCCTTAACCATCTGGGCATATCCTGTGTTACTTTGCCAAATTCCTTTGTGAAGTACTCTTAGAAGTGTTTGTGGAGGTGCGGAGCTTGATCATTAATGGCTTCAACTCTGACACCTGAAAAAAACTTCCTTTTGTGCATGCAATTAGCCTTCTCATTGTTGCATGACAGTAGTTTGAAATGGACTGTCTGTTCCAATATCTGGGAACTGAGAACATATAGTTGATAATTCATAAACTAGGCATAGGAACAGCATGGTAACTGAACACCCATGTTTTTTCAAGCAACTGTGCAGATCAAGACATGAAGATGAATAATCTCAGTCAGTTTTGCATGACCTCTAATACATCTCATTAGAACTAGGAAGCATGCAAGTGAACAGAAATATACTGGAAAAATTGCTATCCAAGAACAACTGGACTAAAGACAACTTTTAAATCATTAAAAATCATAGCCACTTGAGTATTCTGTTTTAAAATAAAAGAAACTATGGGAAGATTCTCTTTCAGGAGGACATATGCAAGGCTTTGAGAAACTTACAGTCTGAGCATCACTTGTTTTCTGATCACACTTTTTCTAGATGTACACAATTTTGGAATTTTAAGATTCCCTTAAAAAAAAGCCAAAACATTATGTTCAAACCCTTGACAATTTCATGAAAAAGCAGGCTCCAATCTTTTTCCATAGTTTTTCTTTTATGATAAACTACAGCTGGTTTACAGGGCAGTGAAGGTACTTGAAGTTTGCTGCTGATGAGCAAGCCTGTACCCCGATCCCAATGTTTCTTCACTTCCAAATCTGACTTCCTAAATCTCACTGCCACTGACCCTGTTATGTCTTCTAAATAATCCAAGTTATTGTATTATAACCTTTGCTACAACTAACATGATTTTCGGAATTCACTAAGATATTGGAAAAGCAGCTTTGGAAAATTGCTTTTAACTCGGATAATCATAGAATCATAGAATCATTAAGGTTGGAAAAGACCCTTAAGATCGTTGAGTCCAACTGTTAACCTAGCACTGCTAAGTCCACCACTACACCATGTCCTCAAGCACCGTGTCTACCCTTCTTTTAAATACCTCCAGGGAAACTCAACACTTCCCTGGGCAGCCTGGTCCAGTGCCTGACTACCCTTTCAGTGAAGAAGTTTTTCCTAATGTCTAACCTAAACTTCCTCTGGCGCAGCTTGAGGCCGTTTCCTCTCATCCTATCACTTGTTACTTGGGAGAAGAGACCGACCCCACCTTGCTACAACCTCCAGTCAGGTAGTTGTAGAGAGCAATAAGGTCTCCCCTCAGCCTCCTCTTCTCCAGACTAAACAACCCCAGCTCCCTGAGCCACTCCTTGTAAGACTTGTTCTCTAATCTACCTGTATCCTGCACGACTATCACTCCCTTAAAGTACACAGGAGTTTCTAAATGTGAAGGTTATGCATTCATTTGCTGTCCCTTTAATCAAATGCCCTGTTTTTATTTCATAGGTGCACAGTGGGGAGGATGCTGACTGCCATTTGCTACCTGTACCTCACAGGAACTGCTCATCAAGCAAGAGATGGAATTAAAGGATGCCAAAGAGGGCAAATGCAACACACAGGGGTTTGTGTTACTTCTAGTACTGTCATCAAGCCACTTTCCAGCACACCAGTAGGAGGCGAGGTGAATGCCATGCACAGATCCTCCACCATCTTCTCCTCCGATTTTTGAGCCCAGTATCCCTTTAACACCCAGACTTGCCTCCTGGATCACAGGACGGAGCTTGACAGCTGATATGACCATAGGGCAAGGTCAAAGCATGCAACTCACTGAAGGGCTTCTCTAAAAGCTTTCTAGATAACAGATGGAAGAAGAAGATTAGAACAAGTGTTCAGTGTATCTTCTTTAGTTTTTGTGTGATCTGAATCACTTGAAGTACCCAGATGCATTAGCAGACGACTGAGTCCTGAACCTCTAGTTAAATGTAGGTCACCTCTCTAAATCTCTGTGTACAAAATATGCTTTGTCAGGCATGCCACTAATCCAAATCCCTTAACTGCAGTAAGCTTAGGTTTATTTCAAATGCAAGAATGAAAAAGCAAAAATTGATTTTTCTGGACATTAGCATTAAAGGGTAGTCAAAGAAAGAAATTCGTTTGAAGTTTGTGTGAATAACAATTACAGCACTAGCACCAAGTTTAATCTTTTTTTAAGCCCATTTACATGGAAAATGAATTTATAACAAGCTGTTGAGTCCCACAGGATATAATAAATTATTGCTTTCTCTACAGTTTTGGATGTTTTCTCACCCTTCATTGCCTTCCATATATAAAACTCATTACGCAAAGCCCCTAATAAGTTACAGAAAGTGTAATTCTGTGAAAGAATATATTAAGTGGTGTGCCTTACATGGACATCAAAGGGAAACATTTTTGTCAAAAATTGTATTCCTGTATTAGAAAAAGAACAAAGAATAGTCCTAATAATTAATGGAAATGTCCCCTCAAAACACAGACTCCTTTTAGCCATCCAAATGGATGCCGAGATGAAAAGGTGAGTTGCATGTATTACAGGCAGATGTTGAGTCGGCAGCTCTCATTTAGTCTAACAAAGATGTATTCATGAGCATGGGATGAAAAGATCATTTTGCACGTGATTACAAACAGCGGTGGTGGAGAGTTCTCCTCATGAATAAGGACTTCCCCTCAGGCTGCATGGCAAACAGCTGGACCTGTACAAAAGAATTTATGAAAATCTTTCCAACATGCTAGAACACTATCCTGAATTACAGGTGCTGCAGATACTGCCTTTCACCCCTTGCTTTCTGTTTAATTAGCCCTACTGAGATGTAGCGTTCATTAACCCAGGCAGAGCACAGTGTTAATACGCTGCCTTGTGATATGTGGGCACATAATTGAGGAAAGAAAAAGTTTCCCTTTTCTCCCTAAAACTGAGTTCTCTGAGTTGTTCATCTTCCACCATGAATTATAACTAGGGAAGACCAAGGAAAGTAATGCCATCAGAAGAAGAGTGAATCCTTTTGGCAGAGTAAGGGACAAAAATATTGCCCTTTTCCCTAAATCCAATAGGCCATTTAAAGGGAAAAAGGCGACTGCACAGTTCTTTTCACTGAAAGAACATATTTATTCTTTTTTTTTTACTTCTATTTGTGCTTGAAAATGCTGATTTACACACATTTGTTAAACCAGGAGATGTTTATTTATCTATATATGGCAGGTGTAAGGAGCACAGCAGGTCAGAGCCCCATTCTGTTAAACACTATTTAAACTGATAGCAAACGACATTCCCCTCCCTGAAGTCGTTAGAGTCTAAAATAAATGTTAATAGAATAACCTTCTAAATACAATTTATGTGCAGCAACTCAAAGCATTCTATTTTAAGAAAGACATATGGGAAGCAGAAGATTGCTAATAAGGTTACATCTACACACAACGTTGCAGGAAGAGATGCATTTTCGCTGCTCGTGCTCTCAGCGGGATGTTAGTCAGCTCTGGCCTGGAGTAACCAGGTCATGTCAGCATAGTGCTGTGGTGGTGGCAAAACCATTCAGCTCTTAGCAGGACTTGTTGGCCCTGGAGCTACCAAGTTTGTACTATGCAATGACAAGAGCAAGGCCACTCAGAGCATCGAAGAGGACTGAAATGGGAGCTATGCATGTAAAGGCAGATGCCAGTAAAAGGGTTACCTCAATACTGCTTTAATAGGAGCATTCTTAATGACACAGGACCCTTCAACCTGTTGCTAACCTTGCAACTGCAAGCCTCAAAGCTGTATTAGCCCTTTCTTTTTGGTTCTCTTTAGTAGAAAGACAATATTCCTCTGTAGACAAGGATTCAGAAACGGACATCAAAATAAAGTTGTCTCTCATTTGGCTTAGCTGAGTGATGCTTTTAGACTAGGACCTGTCTCTACATTTACCATCTTTTATTAAGACTAGATCCACACAAAGTGTTATAAGTGTGATAAATGTCAGAATAGCCAAGCTTGGGATTGTGCAGCAGCTATACCATACTTTTTTAGAAGGAGATGTGAGAATGGATGTGATGGTCATTAAGGACAAGTTGCAGTGTCTCAGCTCTCCATCACTGTTCCTCCTTCTCCAATTTTGATTACAGACATGAAAAAAAAAATCAAGCCAACAAAGCGTAGGAAATGTTCAGCATATAGAAAGAAGCAATTGGACTCACTACAGGTGACAGTATCCTGTGGAGATCAAACACTTAAGAAATTTGCTACAAAGAAATTTGCTCCCATGGGGTCAGCAGTGCAGTATCATCATATGATTATTATTGAGATATGTAGTGAACTGAAATCTAAGCTAGGCTGAGCTACCTTTGCTTAATTAAAAATCTGTTTGAATAGCCTAAGATCAAAGCTAGTCCCAGCCTTGCAGTTTGCTGAATTTGCATCCTTACCTTAGGGAAAAAAAAAGGGGGAGTGTGAGGGGTAGTGGGCAGTGGAAAAAGGGAAAGGAATAATTCTGATGGAAAAGAAAGATAGTATACACAGGTCAGATGCTTCTTCTCCTCTTCTCTCACTCCCCAAAAGTAGATGCCTTCATGTCAAGAAGAGAAGAGAAGAGAAGAGAAGAGAAGAGAAGAGAAGAGAAGAGAAGAGAAGAGAAGAGAAGAGAAGAGAAGAGAAGAGAAGAGAAGAGGAATAGTTCAGTTGGAAGGGACTTACAACAGTCATCTAGTCCAACTGCCTGACCAATTCTGGGCTGATCAAAAGTTAAAGCATGTTATTAAGGGTATTGTCCAAATGCCTCTTAAACACTGGCAGGCCTGGGACATCGACCACCTCTCTAGGAAGCCTGTTCCACTGTTTGACCGCCCTCTTGGTAAAGAAGTATTTCCTAGTGTCCAGTCTAAACCTCCCCTGGCACAGCTTTGAACTGTTCCCACATCCTGTCACTGGATACCAAGAAGAGCTCAGCACCTCCCTCTCCACCTCCCCTCCTCAAGAAGCTGTAGAGAGCAATGAGGTTGCCCTTCAGCCTCCTTTTCTTCAAACCAGACAAATCCAGAGTCCTCACCCACTCCTCACAGGACATTCCTTCCAGCCCTTTCACCAGCTTTGTTGCGCGCCTCTGGACACATTCGAGTACCTTCATATCCTTCTTAAATTGTGGGGCCCAGAACTGCATACAGTACTCAAGGTGGGACAGCACCAATGCTGAATACAGCAGGATAATCACCTCTTTTGACCAGCTGGTTGTACTGTGTTTGATGCACCTCAGGATGCAGTTTGCCCTCTTGGCTGCCAGGGCACACTGCTGACTGATATTAAGCCTGCTGTCAACCAGCACGCCCAGATCCCTTTCTGCAGGGCTGGTGTCCAGACACTCCTGTCCTTATTTATACTTGTGCCCAGTGTTAATCCATTCCAGGTGCAGAATCTGGCATTTGGACTTCTTAAATTTCATCCCATTAATCATTGCCCAATGCTCCAATCTGTCTACATCCCTCTGCAAGGCATCTTGTCCCTCAAGAGAGCCAACAGTACCTCCCAGTTTTTGGGATCACCAGCAAACTTGCTAATGGTGCTTTCAACTCCTGCATCCAGATTGTTGATAAATGTATTGAACAGCACTAGCCCTAGAATTGAACCCTGAGGAACACCGCTGGTGACCTGTCACCAGCCAGATGTAGCCCCATTCACTATAACCCTTTGAGCTCTGCCCTTCATCCAGTTCTTCACCCAGCACATTGTAAACCCACTCATCCCACATTTGGACAACTAGTCCAGAAGGATGCTGTGAGGGACAATATCAAAAGCCTTGCTAAAATCCAGAAAAACTACATCCACTGCCTTCCCTTCATCCAGGTGGGTGACCTTGTCATAGAAGGACATCAAATTAGTTAAACAGGACTTTCCTTTTGTGAACCCATGTTGACGGTACTTGGTGATTGCATTGCTCTTCAAATGCCTTTCAATAGTACCCAGTATAATCTTCTCCATCATTTTTCCAGGAACTGAGGTTAAACTAAGAGATTTGTAGTTCCCTGGGTCTTCCCTCAACCGTTCTTGTAAATTGAAATAACATTGGGTATCTTCCAGTCAGCAGGGACCTCCCCAGGCTCCCAAGACCTTTGGTAGATGATCGAGAGGGGTCCTGCCATAACATCCACTAGCTCTTTCAGTACCTGGGATGAATCCCATCAGACCCCATGGACTTGTGAACATTCAGCTGATACAGCTGGTCCCTTACAATATCAATGTCCACAAATGGAAAGTCACTGTTCCTGTGCTAGTGTTCTTCCAACTCAGGGGACTGGGCAGCCCAAGGTCTATCAATATTATTAAAGACTGGGGCAAAAAAGCATTGAATGCTTCTGCTTCTGTCTAGACAGAAGTGGATGTGGGGCAACCTTGACTGAAAAGTATAGAGGAAGCTGGAAAGCAAAGAACAAACAGAGGGATTACCCATCTCTTTCCCAGGTTCCTCCTCTACTTAACCCATCATCCTTGTCTGAAATTCTTCCTTTGGAAAACTAAAAACCTCATTACCACTTTGGGGAGTATCTCTCTCTCTTTCCTGTCATTTATCTACTTCCTTTCTTCTTAACCCTCCTCTTACTCCTGTGATACCTTTTAAGTTGAGGAGTCTGCAGAGCTGACTGTATTAACACTCGGTTAAAGTTGCCTTAGAGATATTTTATATCTGCCCAATGGTGACAGACTGTTCCCTGTGACCTGAATGTCCCTGCTCCCTTGAGCTGCAAGTACAGAGAGGTCTGGGAAGGGTTCTATGAGTTATATATCAAAAGCAAGCTATTTAATCCTGATTTAGGAGCAGATGGGCAGATGGTTGTATTTCAATTAGGTCAGCAGTAGGAAGTTGAGCACTTAGGCATAAATAGAGACCCACACTACCTGTCAGTGTCAGTTCTGACCACTCTTTTGGGAAGTCAACTAAATCCCATCCGAAGCCATGGGGAAATATCACTAATGACTTAGGTGAGGTTTGCATCTGGCAACCTAATTCCGACATGTTCTTTCACACAGTAAAAGATACCATTGTCTTTCAGACATCATGTTGCCTGGTACACCTCCAAATGCTAGGAGAAATATTGAAGCAGAAAATCCAAGTTCACCAAGTGTATCAACAAAAGAGAAAGCTTGGTGCATTTTCACTGTTGTGTGAATTCACCACTGAGATCATTACATCAGAGACAGTTTGCAGGTATCTGGCTACATTTTTCTGCTAAGGCAGATGTGGCTGTATCCATAGGTTTATATTAACTCTGAATTTCTTCATCAGAGGCTTAGCCAAAACAGGCTGTAACTTTCCCTTTTTTCAAAAATTTGGGGTCAAACCCAGGCAACTAATCATTTATGTGCACATGATCACCTAATTTGGTCATGTAATCATAAGCTTACTTTTTCTCATACTTAAAATTTTCACGGATCTAGGGCCAGCAATTTCAGTTAGACAAATGAGGTCTTGCTGTCACAAAGAGTATTCATGATTAACAAAGACATACCTTCTTTCAAAATTACATTGTGACTTCGACTTTCATATGGCTACAAGAGTCAAGAGTTCAAAGAAGCTATGAAGCCTTTTAGGCATTGCTAACCTTTTAGTAATCCAGTCACTTGTTTTAGTCATAACAGATTCATTTTAACTTTGCATCTTTCAGGCTGCCAGACAACTCCACCCTCAATCATCATGAATACTAAACCAGATTAAAGCTGTAACATAAAGAACACAGCAATGCATAATTATTTAAAATGGCCACATTCAATTTGAACAATTCACAGCAACAATATGAAATCATGAGACTTCAATTAAACTGTTATGCATCATTTTCATTTCCAACATGTTACAGCAAAAACCAACAAAGCAGCAAGAGATACTGAACAAGGTAAATAATTGCCAAGCTGCTTCAAACCCATGTTAAAAAAACAAAACCAAAACCAAAACCAACCAACCAACCAAAGGCTTAATGCTGATGTTTCATAGTAACTACCTACCTAAGTAAAGAAAAGGCAAATCACCCTTACATATACAGAATACACAAAACAGTGTAAGATGAATTGGGCTGGATTTTTTCAAAATACAAGGATAGCTGGATGTTAAAAGATGACATATCTGACTTACTATAATCTGCTTCTCGTGAATGTAATCCTCAGAAAAACATCTACTTTGTTTTACATGAGCACTTTCAAGGAAATGAAGTAGGGACAAACCCTGAAACATCCTTCCCAGAACCTCTGCATTTCAGAGTGTTTTCATGCTCCACATAATAAACCATTTTACCTCTTTTCTACTGCAGTGTGCAGAAACATATGCATTAGTGGCTTCAAGAAAGCAGTCTTTACTATCCTGAACACAATAGCTAGGCCTCCTGTGTAACATTCTTTTGCTGATTTGCTATTCTGCACCCTGTTATTCAACTTTTGATGCTTTCAGCTGGTTTGTGTGATATGTACAGCGCAGGGTTTTTTCAAGGCCAGATACATTAGTTAGATAGCCATCCTTCTTGCTGGTGGTACAAGTGTCACAATTTCTTTTTCCTATAATACTTTTAATTCATTAAGGCAGTTATGACAGGAAGCTTCCTCTCAGTATCAAGGACAGAAAGACAGACTTGACTTTATCATGCCCATGAGAATAGATTCTGAAATCACAGAATCACACCATATATATATATGTGTATATATATATATATACATATATAAATACACAGACACATTTATCTTGTGTGATGCAGATTCTGACCTATCTCTTCCTGTGCGCTCCAGGCCTTGAGCTAGTGCTATTTCGACCTAAGTTTTTGTGAGCAGGGATGATCCACAATGGTGAGAGAGTGCTTAACACTGAATTCATTAAGTGGTCTCGGTTACTGAAGTTAAGCACACCAACAAATGATTTACCTAAGCTGGCAATGCGACTTTGATTAAATGTCTTGTCATTGAATGATTTGGAGTGAGTATACGACTAAAAAATTCCATGTCCATTTACAAGGCAGATAAATAGGTATCATTATCTAAAATATTGAACTGCTTTAGGAAGGTTTAAGAATAAACATACCATACAGCGTAGCACAAAGTTAGATACCTAATGTTATGTTTTTCTCTATGTAATCCACACTAAGAGGTAAAAGTTACTAGCAGCACTCAGTGATACATACTTTCAAAATGAACCCTTTTTGCGTGATGAGAGTAAAAGGCAGATTAAGCTGCTGAACTTTAGGTTACCAATTTCATTGCCAGGTGATTTATTCCAAGCCAGAGAAGAAAGAGACAGAGCCAAATGAGAACACCATAGAGAAACAGCTGGGTTCCCACCACAGTGCTGCTGTCATTACACTAGATTTTCTCTCCTGGTCTCTAACAAACAGAATTACAGCTACTCACCCATTTTAAAATTCTGAGAAAGGAAAATGAATTTATATTTGCAAGTCAAATGCAGGTGAATATTTTAGAAGCCATGTCTGTGATGAAAAAGCCTTATTAATTTTTCTGCAATATATATATGCAATGAGAAAGTCACCTTCAGGAAGACAACTTGTGATTTGCTTAAAATCATACTGGCTTACACACTGTGAAAATAAAATGTTTTCTGTTTCTCACTAGTTTGCTTTTCTCCATCTCATTCTTGTTCTCTTTTTATATGGAAATCACATTATAATCAACAGGCAATGGCATTTCCTCAGTCACACTACAGAGAATGTGTTTGAAGCGTACACAAAAAAGCTCGCAACACATTGGGCAATTTAAGTACAGCAATATCTTGCTATCAAGATAGTGAAAATAGGCTTAATTCTTACATCTGCTATGTGAATTTTTGGAAGTGCTGTAGCAAGCTACTGGGCTAACAAAGTCTTCTAGGGCTTTGCTACTGGGTTACCCACCTGGCTCAGAAACTGAGCAGTTCCAGGCTACACCCCTCTCAGCATGCACTGTACACATCTGGAAATGAGGATCCATGGCCATAATTTTCCAGCTACTGTAACCTTTTAAATAGGCCCTTGAAAGAAAAGACATTCAAGAAACAAATTTCTCTGACATAATGTAGCAAGCATTCCTATTCATCTTGGTATTTTTGCTCTGCTTTGTCTTCATGTCCCACATCAACTCAAGCAGACTTAAAAACCAGTAGCTATATCCCAATTTCATACATTTTAATCTTGAAACAGAAAAGACTTCATTACTTCAGCTGTGATCTGAAAATGAGACAGAATGCATTTCTTAGAACTCCAGTTACAAAGAGCTTTGGTCAAAGGTAACAATCAGGATTTTTAAAGTGATTTGACCTTAAGCCTATGAGGGAAGGAAATGCTCTTAAAAGGAATTTTTTGAACTCGCTTTTCCCTTCAGTTGCGATGTTTCAGCACTAGTAAAAATAAATGAGTATTTATGCAATTTTCTTCACCCAAGTATTCAGGCATTCATGAAACTGATACTATTAATCTATTCATCTTAAGCATTAGACAGATGAAACAATTTTCCATTGATGTTGTAGAAACCTGGTACTATTTCCATTTCCATCTCTTTGAGTACGCTGCCTTCTGTGCTTCTGGAGGTAATGCTGCAGATTTCACTGCATTGCACCTCCATTCCTTGAATGAATTCAGAATTCATACATCCCCTGCCCCTTTTATTGACTCCTGTCTGCGCATATAACACCAGCGCGGCACATCCTTGCTGGAGCCTGTACAGTAACAGGACATTTTTCTCTGAAAATGTAGCATTGTGTCTTGGTGACAAAAAGGAAAGTGAACATCACTGAGAAATGGTCTGTCTATAGCACCTGTAGCCAGTGGGATCCGTAAGACATCTTTGTGAATCTAGGCTTAGCCCAGAGCTTTGTCATTGCTATTAATGTCAAACAGATTTTTCACATCTCTGTGTGCTAGCCAGGTAATAAAAGCCTGTTTTAATTGGCGCAATTACTCCATGAAAAATGGTACAATAAAATACCACCAGTTCCTTTGCTTTTTGTGGGGTTTATATCAGCAGACCAAAAGTTTATTTCCTTTTCTTATTATCACAGAAAAATTGAGAGCTAAAAGTAAAAAAGTTAACATTGCAAAGTTTCCAAACTATTAAAAAACAGATTTCTCAAGTGCCATTGAGGGCACAATTGCTAAGTAACAGGATTGCATAAGTGAAAATTTGTCTGGAGACTTGTTACAGCACTAAAAAAACACAACCACACAGTTTTCCTTTCCAAACTGGTTTTCAGATTGACAAAAATGAGCATTTGTGTACCTGAAAGCTAGCTATGTATCACCTGCAAATAAGAGACCAGTATCGATTTTCATACTGTATTTGCAAGATTGCATTTCCTAACATCAATGAAAGATATTTGTGTTGGTGTAAGGCTGTTTTTCCCCATTTTGTCTTCCTGAGAATTGTCTTACATACATTTCTCTAACTTCTCCTTTATTTAAAGAGGCAGTCCTGGAAGAATGTTTTATTGTATTTTTGTCACATACTTTTCCTGCTTCTTGTTATGAATTGTTTGAATTCTTTTTTTCTTTTGATACCTGCAACTTTTTTTTTAAAGACTAGTACTGCTGAGAGTCTCAGAAAGCTTTCTTTTTTGTTATTGAGCATGCTGTCACTGGCCTGGACAATTATCTGACCCTGATCAGAAAGGAGGCTAACCAACAATACACTAAGACCTTGACCCAGAGAACAGTTGGAAAAAGCAAGAAAAATTCTTTCAGTTTAAGAGAAGGGTATGTACACATACATTGACTGGGAAAAGTTCTTAATTAAGTCCAGAGTAAAAATGGGTAGAGAAACCTACTTGAAAGCTCTACAGAATGAAGTCTGCCATCTACACAAAACAAAGTAACTTGTAATTTTAATGGAGCTTATCAAAAGAACCAGAAGACTGGGTTGATATTTGTCATTTTTCACCTCCTCCAACACAAAGCTAAGAGGATTTGAGGCCTGTGTCAGCATTACATCCCTAATTTCACCTTCTGATGACGCCGTGGGGTGACAATCCAAGCATATTTCTGAGAGCTTTTACAAAATTACTTTCAGGGCATAACACCAGTTTTAATTACAGTTCTTACAGCATGATAATAAGGACAATTTCCCTAACTTGAAACATTACTGGGGAGTCCCTGCAGCTGACTTTTTTGTTTAACTAGCATGGGTGGCTCCCCTGATCTTTCAGTGCAAGCCCTGATAAGCACTGACCTGTGAGTTGCTGATTGGTTCCATTTAGTACAACCATAAATCAGCTCTGAAAACAGGCCCCAGCTCACTGAGATTTAAATGACATTCACTAAAGAGAAAGATAATGATAGATAGGTGGAAGAGAAAGATAGTAGTAGTTTTCCAACAATGTTACAAAAGGACTTAGAAACCATTAAGGTGATCATTCTTAAAGTGGTTTGCAGAAAGCCCACATCTGCGTTATAACTGCTCATTGCAACACAAATTGCTTATAAAAATAATACTTTGCATTTTGATAATTTGCTAATTGAAGAATCCCTTCATTCTTTAAGAATATAAATTACAGCTTGATGCTATGTGCCTTGTTAAATAACAGATGTTTGGAGGACAGTTACTTAACAGAAACTCTTTTTTTAATCTCACTTAACTCTTACATAAGAAAGCTTACGATCTTAACGTACTTAAATGCTAAAATTCTATAAAAGTCCTTCATCTGCTACTATGACAAATTGTTCATCAGCATGTAATAATAATTTTAGTCTAAGCATAACCTGAGCTAGTTTGTTGACTGCATTGACTCAGTATGTCTAATCATATAATTTCTTAGGTTTCAGGTTTCACAATGTGGCAATAATTGTTCTGAAATAGCTTCATTTTAATTGCTGGCATTTCTGTTTTAATGTTAAATTAAACCATATTTACATTAATACAAATAGTAGCTGGGTGGAAGACAATGGGACATCTCACATCAATTAGGTGAGAAAAAAATTATCTGGAGAAAGACAATACAATTATAACAAAACAAGTTTTATGAGGTACTTTAATTTCAGATATTACATCACACATGTTGCGCCTGATTTAATGTGCCAACTAAGTTTTTATCATTCATCTTAAATTGAATACATTAATGACAAAAATAGGATACGATTCTACGTACACAATTGGTCTTACTGACCAATTCCTGCATGCCAGGCTGAACAAAATATATAATCAAACCCCATAATTTTAATAATAAAAGAATATTCTGGTTAGTTTGACTTCTGTGTTGTAGCTTGATTAAATTACAATTTCTCCCTGCAGGTACTGTGGAAGTGAAACCATGTTGCCCACCTATCTTGTAATGATGGAATAAGTTACATAACAAAGAAAGGGAGGTGAGATCCCAAACACAGACAGTTTTTGATCTTGATATCTGGAGTAGAAATTTTGAACATCTGGCAGTGTCCGATACTTCGTATAGTACGAACTTCCCCTAGGATTTATATTTTTGCTGTATTACATTACTTCAATATCAGATAATTTTTAGTGCATATTATGTTTAATGTGTTTATATATTTACAATAGGTATTAGAGTTGGCTGAAAATTTTAGATATTTTCCCATCAGATGACACCATTATATCAGAAGATAACTTTCTACAGCCTGTTATTATTCAGATTAAGTACTTTACAGAGGGAAAAAAAAAAAAGAAACAAAGCAATTCAGTGATATCAACTTTTTTCAACCTTAAGGGAGTGAAATGCTTTGACTTTTTTCCACTTTCTGCAATCACCTCAATGTTTTTACATTAAATTAGTCCAAATAAGCTGGCACTGATGATTTATAACATAAAAATGATTTTTTTTTTTTTTTATAAACTACATTTAAAGAATAATTTGCCAAAGTTTGGGGTGGTTCTCCTATTTTGCATGAAAGTGATTTTTGTGTTTTAAAATAGTCTGTGGAATAGAAATAAAAGCTTCAGCCTATGTTGACAGAGTACAAAACATGAATCCAGTGATAAGATCTCAGTATTGCAAAGATCATTGAGATTAAGTAATTTTCATGGGGCAAGAAAGCAAGGGAAGCATTCTGTGAGGGCAGAGTGACATCCTTGTTATTCACCCAGTTTTCATCTCCCTTTAAGAACAGCCTCCAGTGGTTCTGTTGTGATCCATTCTCACTTAGTTTGGACTTTGGGTTTATAGTATTTCAAAGGGAATTAAAAATTAATAGAGATTAATAGCAGTGGCTTCTAACTGTTTTTCCTTAGCATACAAGAAATGAGGGCTTATTTTCCTCTCTAAGGTGGTCTTCCATATTCCATCCACACTTCAGTTACAGGCATCTGAGGCAGTGCAGAAAGGTCTCCTGGAAACAACGTGCATAAAAGTTTCTGCATTCCCCTTTCCAGAAGTTCAGGGCTTTTCTAGCACATTATGCTCCTCTCTATGCCACACAGCAGAGGGATGCATGTGGACTGTTCAGTTTATCTTGATGCAGAATTCATCGCTGGTTTCTGGATGTAGTCTGCTATCTGTGTGATGAGGGGAAAAAACATCCAGCAGTCTGGCATATAAGAAATTTCAGTGTTGTTCTGCTGGTATAAATCAATATACATAAACTGAAGTGCTAAAGAAATATTGCAGAAGGGGCAAATTTCCCCATTTTAGAGCTAAGACAGAATTAATTGTAAATATTAGTCTCCTTTAACTTTTATTGATTCAAAACAGAAGGCATACAAATCTGAAGGCAGAATAACACAGATTTATTTGTTCATTTTTTTTACTCAAAAGTTTGCATAAAAAAAACCTTTACCATGCTCTATTCTCTGGTTCCTTGCATTAAAAATGAATGTTCTCTCACTTTAGGGGCCAAGAGGATAAATCAGAGGGATGAATTCAACATTATACATAAACAGATTCTTAACCTCCACTTGGAAAGTGGCTCCCTGTGTAGAGGAGAACTAAAGCAATGTAAAACTTTAATGTGCACATGCTGATGCCTTTCAGAAAAAGTGCAGGTGGGAGCTGCCTTGCTAAGAATAATAGAAGCACGAGGGTTCAGAAGTCATATTTAATCAAAATTAATGTCAGCATATGCTTTTAGCAAACAGGGCATCTGAAAGATGGGGCTTCAAAGTTCAAGCTATTTCTGTTTCATTGGGGGAGAAAAAAGTAACAGCACATTAGGCATAAGAAAAGTTTTGCATGTTCAAGTTATTCATTGAACACACACCAACCAAAAACATATTAACCTGATGCTACATTTTCCAGAAATGCAGTCTATCAGAATACTACAATAAAAAAATCAAGGAGAATATAGCTGGAAATGCAATATATACGTCAATACTACAGCACTTAATGATGCTATAAAGTTTCTCTTTTTTTAAAATATTGATTTAAAAATATGAACTCATGAACAAAAAATAGAAGAGAATAAAAAAATCATTGCTGTGTTAATTATAGCAAATACCATTATGGAGCTGAGTGAAATAATTATGCTTATTCTTAGGTTCCACTAAGCAAGAGTATATTGATGAGAGTGTTCCATTTATCAATCAAAATTAAGGACTCAGTTTATGAGCATCTACTTGATTTTTCGAGTTGCTGCACTTTTATCATAGGGAAGGAAAACTTTAGTAAGCTGCTTAACTTTATCATTGTTCCCCTGCTTACATATAAAAGAATGGAAAATTTAAAAGTCCAGTCGTATACGACAATAATTTGCACACCTCTCTGATGTCACATACAAATTTTCCTAATATTGCCGTTTGGCCTGGTGTCCTGTGGAAGTATTTGGTGGCTGATGTTAGGGTTTGCTTTCCAGAATTAGTGAAATACAAGCATGAGAAGGAATCAATAGTACTGAAGTGAGGCACTGGCAGTTTTCAAAGTTTATTTCAGATGTGTAAAATGGTATTACCTCTTTTCAGTCATATGATGCAATTGTTATTTAATCTGTAGTAATTTTAGCCGTAGTTGGATAACACAACAGCTGTACTATGTCAGTCCAAAAGTTCATATTGGCCAGTTTCCTGCCTCTAGCTGCATCTGTGGGCAAATGTCTTAGAAAGAATGAGAAAGGGCAAACCATGTGATTCTTCTTCCTCATGCAACTTGCTTTGAACTTCAACAATATTCAGTGCAGAGGACTGCCTGAGTCATTAGGGGTACATATATTTTGTAACCATATGTGGATCCCTTTAAATGGATTTCTCTTCCAAGAACTTGTCCAGTCTGCCTTTTCATTCTTTCATGTGAACTCTAAGCCCCTACAGCAAACTTTGCCAGAGAGCACAGCTTGCTATATGTTTGATTAGGACCCACCTTCTTTAGTTGTTTTGAACTAGCCTCCTACTAGCATGTCCTGGAGATGGTGAGAAAATCAATTCACTTCCTCCATGACATGATGATTTGTGGACCTGTCTCCTGAAATCCTTCTAATCCCAGCTGGAGAGTCCTAGTTTTCTCAGCCAGACCCAATACAGAAGCTACTTGGTACTTTTGATCTTCCTTGTCCCTTTCTGAAGTCTCCCCACTTCTACTATATCTTCTATAGTTTCTTTGTTTTTAAGATGAGATCAGAACTATGCACACTATTGAAGAAACAGCTGGCAAAATGAAGTCCTCTGTTTTGCTTAATTCTTTCCTAACAATTTCCAACCTTTCATTTGTTTTCAATTTCAAAGTTTTTTTGACCTTGAGTCTGACATTTTCATGGAACTATACAGCATTTAGTATCTGTAAATACACATTTTGAAAATTATCTCCATGCTACAGTAAAGTTTAGATTTGTTTTGAGCATTCCATTATTCTATGTTAGACAGCATGTCGTAAGACTGTCACAACATTTGAGCACCACTTCATCAGTGTATCTATGCTTATTAATCCCTCTCAGATGGAGAACAAAAGCATATAGATAGTAGGTGAGTCACACACAGTGTTTGCAATGGCATGCAAGATCAACTTCGGATCTCTATTCTGCTGTCATATTACTTTAATTCAGCATTTTCTTTCTGAGCCCATCTAGAACATCACCAGGCTTGACAAGGCTTAGCAGCTAAATGGCTGTACTATTTTTAAGTTTTATGGAGCTATGCAAATTGTATGCTGCTTTGCCTGCTTCCCTCAAAACAGCTAAGTAGTCCCAGGAAAGCCTAGGAGGCCTGCAAAATATAACCACTGTAACATGCTTTTACCCAATATTTGAGCATTTATAATAGCATTCACTCATTATGTGATAAATTGGAGATTTTCTCCATCCAACATCCCAGACTACCTGCCCTCCCACCCTCAGCACCGGAGTCAAATTACAAAGAAGTGATGTACACAATATCCTTCAGAGATTGCATATGAGCAAATCCCACCAATACATTGTTGGCACAATATTACTCTGTCCTCAAATAGATTATTTTCCATATTACTCATACACTTCATGCCAGGAGCAAGCAAATGATGAAACACTGGGATATAGCTAGGTTCTGAAGGTTTACAGGAAGTTTGTTTTCTGAGGACATGGACACTTCAATGAAGAGCATTTGCAGCTCCATAAATTTCAGAGCCCCATTGTAAAGGACCCATAGAAAAATGTGGTTTTGTCTCGACATTGCCGCTGTAGCGCCATCCAGTGTCATGCTTCGAAAAGACCATCTTCTCCACAGTTTCTCTCCCCTATTCTTTTCCTCTCCTCCCTTGCCCTCCCTCCTCTCTCCATTCTCTTCTCCCCTCAAATAAAAGTAAAAGGTTGTACGACATCTTAATCTCGTCCTTGGGATCGTATCGAAACCTCCCCCGACATTGGATCGGGACATTTAATTGGCGTCACGGACAGGATCCCTTGAAATGAGAGTGTCATACAACCTTATGGTGTGCTGAGCGATTGTGTGTGAACGAGACGTACAAACAAGTATGAAGCAGGTGCGGAGTTCCGATCCGCGGTTCTGCTCTCCCGCAAGGGAAGCAGCCGGAGACGAACGAAGCGCAAGGAAGGAGTGGGTGTTGAGACCTTTGCACTGAAACACGCGTAGTAGTTTGTGATTTGAGCTCCTGAAGGAGGATAGGGGAAACTTGAATTTTATGGTGTGACCCCCTCAGGATGATATCCCCTTTGTAGGGTCTCCTCTGTCTCATACTAGTTTATGGTCTGGCCTCCTGGGGGAGTATAGGGGAAGCTTGAATTTGACGGTGTGACTGCCTCAGGACGATATCCCCTTTGTAGGCTCGTCTTTGTTGTGTAGTAGTGTGTGGAATGGCCTCCTGGGAGCGTATAGGGGAAACTTGGTTTTTCTAAGGTTTGACCCTCCCGGGACGAACTCCCCTTTGTAGGACATGGCCGCCCAAAAGGCAGGCGATTTTTGTGAAGAGACGGAGAAATTATATGAGTTTTTAGAAACATACTGCTCTTGCCCCTCACCCCCGGGACGAGATTGGGCATGGGACCACTGGTTCCAACTGCAAAGTGTTATGGACCGAATAGCGGTCTTGCATTAAGAAGCTAGAGTGAAGAAGGGGAAAGGGAAAGCCATCGTTTGTGCTGTGTTAGGAGCATGTCTGGCAGTGGTGGTGGAGGATAAGAAACAAATGCCCTGCCACTCGGAGGCTGTGGCCGCTTCGTTGCAAGCGGCGATAACACCGCTGCGAGAGCAATTACTAGAGACCAAACGGGCGCTAGAGGAGGAGAAGTGCCAAAATATGATTTTGAAGGAGGAGCTGAGGGTTCAGCTCCTGAGGGAGGCAGACAGCCCCGCTGAGGCAGAGTTAATGCTGGAGGAAAAAGGGGTACGCCAAATTTATCCCCAGAAAGATTTAAAGCAATTGAGGGAGGCTGTGGATAACCCCCCCCCCCCATATGTGACCGCTGGTAAAGACAGAATACATATATGAGGACGATAGCGACAACCGTCCCCAAGTTGTAACCAAAGAAATCCCTTTTACTGCCACTGAATTGGCTAAACTCCAAAACGATTTTGCTAGGACAGCAAGGGAGTCCGAAACCGAATATGTGTGGAGGGTATCCCTGTTGGGGGGGGATGGGATCATGCTATCGGAAAAGGAAGCAGAGGGGTATTGGGGCCCCAGCGTCTTCCTCACAACGGGCGATCGTCGAGCCCCATGGTCTCTGACCCAGAGGGCTGCATATTGGGCGGGGGGGCTGAACCCATTAGAGAGGGGGGATCCCCTAGCTATAACTGGTTCGGTTGATCCACTACTAGAAAACGTACAAAAGGCAGCATGCCTGCAAATGATGTATGACTGGGAACTTAAACCAAATCTAAGCTCTCTGATGTTGCTACCGGTAGACCCTGAGCGGCTGACGCCGCTAAGAGGACTCCCTGACTCGTTAAAACCTATCGGGATCCAATTACAGGGGAGAATTCAAAATGTGCCTCGCGAAGAGCGAATCGCAGCTGCCCTGGAGGGAATGGTAACCCCCGAACAGCGGCAGTGGGGGAGAAAGGTGTGGACCTGGGGGGAGATAGCTCAGAAACTGGTAACTACGGGAGGAAATATGGGCCAGTAGGCAGGACTTACCAAAAGGTAGAAACTAGGGCCATGTGGGCAGCGAGGCTGGCAAATAAACCGCTGGCTTCTTCGAGGGGAAGCCCTGACCCAACAAAAAGGGAAAAACCCCTGCTCCGACAAGAATTGTGGTACAAGGGACTGCAAAAGGATGTTCCCCGAGACCTAATGGATGGGTTCCCCACCAAAAAGTTAGAGCTCCTGGTGCGGAGGTGGTCTGGGCAAGGACCCCCTCCCAAACCGAACCCACCTTCTGCCCTGGCATTGGACAGGGAGGAGGGGTTCAAGGGGGACGGAAGGGCGGCGGGAAACTAAAACCTCCATCCCCTCAGGGTGAGGGGGTAGGCGGGGGGTGGACGTTCATTAGAAAACTCACCTGCAACAATACAGGGGACCTCCTCATTACCGTCGCAGTAGGGCCGAGGAAGAGGCCCATGACCTTTTTAATTGATACGGGGGCCCAAATTACAGCAATAAAACAGAGTGAGACAGAACGGTGCGGCATTTCAACCCCTTCTAAGAACCTGATAGTATTAAATGCCCTAGGGAAAACCCAGTCTGTGCCCATGACCCCGGTAACCTTATGGCTACCAGGAGATGAGAGTCCGGTGAACACCATGGCGGCTGTAGGGCCTTTTCAAATGAACCTCCTGGGAATAGATGTTTTAAAAGGGAAACAGTGGCGGGACACCCAGGGGAACTCGTGGTCCTTCGGTGTTCCCCAGGTCAGATTAGCCAGGAGCCCTAGTGCAGAAATGCGCCTGTTGCAAGCAGTGCCTCCCCTTCCTCCGTCCCGGTTGACCAATGTGAAACCCTACCCGCTACCCTTGGGAGTAAGGGAAGGCATCATCCCTGTACTAGAGGACCTGAAACGGCAAGGAGCCGTAATTCCCATACAATCCCCTTTTAACTCTCCTGTGTGGCCTGTTAGAAAACCCAGTGGTAAATGGAGATTAACCGTAGATTACCGGCGCCTCAATAGCAATACTGGCCCTTTAACAGCCGCCGTGCCAAATATTGCCGAATTAACTGCAACCATTCAGGAGCAAGCCCATCCAGTGATGGCTACCATTGATGTCAAAGACATGCTTTTTATGGTCCTGCTGCAGCCTGGGGACCAGGAGCGCTTTGCCTTCACATGGGAAGGACAACAATATACGTTCACTCGACTGCCCCAAGGATATAAACACTCCCCTACGTTGGCCCACCATGCACTGGCACAAGAACTTGAAATTATCCCCATACAAGCAGGAGTCAAAATTTATCAGTATATAGATGATGTGGGAGAAGTAGTTCTCCAATTGACCCAAGATACCAGGAAAATAGCCCACGTCCCTGTTCAAACCTGGAGTGGTTGGAACGGCGATTTGTGGTCCTGGTTACCAGAGGCACCATGGGTCAAACAATTAATATTGTATTTGCTATGTGCAACTGCCACCTTACTGTTCCTACCCTGCATAATTCCATGTTTTATTCAATTAACTTGACATGTTGTGTCAAATATGCAATTTGTTCCTAGCGCTCCACCTGATGGTGTAAGAAAAATCCGTACCATCCATCAGCCAGAACCAACCTCAGTACCAATCATTTAAGCCCGTTCCCAATTCCTCCTGAAGAAATTGCATATTGCCAGTTACTGTTAACCCCATTTCTAATGTTTACCCTTCAAAGTTAAAGAATTGTTAAAGTCATTTGAGAATGAGCTTGCATTGAGCAATACCTCAGTTAATCTATGTTAAGGTATTCCTTCACCCGAAACAATGTTGTTCCCCTCTTCCTTCCCACAATTTTCCTCCACCCTTATCCCCAACTCCCTCAACTCCCCGTTTTCTTCCTTTCTCCTTTTTTTTTTTTTCCCCTCTCTCTTTCTCTCTCCCTTATGCTACGAAGCTGCAATGTCGAGCCACGGGGTGGTGTAAAGGACCGATAGAAAAATGTGGTTTTGTCTCGACATTGCCGCTGTAGCGCCATCCAGCGTCACGCTTCGAAAAGACCAGCTTCTCCACAGTTTTGAGAAAAACAACCTCGTGCGCCTGCGCAGAGACTAAAGGCGCGAAAAGAGCCGAGGCGGGGACAAAAGGCGTGAAAAGAGCAGAGGCGGGGGCAGCACGCCCGTGGCGAGCCGCACGTACGCATTTGTGATCCGCGCATGCGTGATAGCCCCTTTATAAGGAGCACACGTGTCCCTCGGCGGGCGCGGTTGCACCGCGTAGGACCACTCATTCCGTTCCTGCTCCTGCAAGGCCTCCCCTCCCCTCCCCTCCCCTCCCCCAGGTCCCCGACGAAGCCTGAGGCCAGCGAAGACCCAGCGGAAGATCATTGGACTCGAAGTGGTGGTGATAAACTCCTCTTTCTCTCTCTCTCTCCCCTATTCTTTTCCTCTCCTCCCTTGCCCTCCCTCCTCCCTCCATTCTCTTCTCCCCTCAAATAAAAGTAAAAGGTTGTATGACATCTGACTGATTCCAGCGTCTTAATCTCGTCCTTGGGATCGTATCGAAACCTCCCCCAACGCTGGATCGGGACGCCCAGTCATTGTCAAAATATGTGGGTTTAAGTGCTAGATAAAAAAGTACTTCATTCTTTCTAAATTGGGAAGAAAAGATCTTACTCATATTTCTCATCAAATGCAGTACTTGCATTTCTCTCGGGGTTTTCCACAGAGTTTCTTGTGGGAGGATATTCCATGTTTCTTGGCTTTTTTCTGTTGGCCTTTTCTTTGCCTCCTGGAGGCAAAAAACAGTCCAGGAGGGGATTTTGTCTCTGCAAATTCAAGCAGAGGCTTCCTCTGTTGTCCAGAGGAAGGGGCATGGCTTCCAGAAGGGGATGAATTTAAAAATGGTTATTTCCATTCAGCAGATGCTGTGCTGATTTTAAAGATTCCCTTGATGTATTGCCAGAGACCTAGTTGTAGGTTTTTAACCTTTCCCAAACTAGCTATTCCTGTCTTTCATGAATGTTGATTCCAGCAGACATTGCAGTAGCCAACACTGTAAGAGTTCACACTAAATCAGCCCTAATCTTTTTGTCAGTCTAGCATAATACACTTGAACAGTTATCCTGGAGCATCTCTTCTTTTATGGTCCAGTTATGAGCTTTCTAGGACAAGGACCATCTTTCTGTTCACGTTGCATGGCATCTCGCACAGAGGACTTTGGGTTAAATTGCAAGGTGCCACTGTAAAAGGCGGATTAAACAGATGAGGGAAACATCGAGATATCCATCTGCCAAGTCAGGCTTTAAAACACATTTTCACGTAATTTCTTACTTGTATTGAGATTTCTGAGATACATATTCTAAATTTGTCTTCAATTAGGTGAAAGCTTAGACTTTTGAGCATAAGATGGTACTCTTTTTTTTTTTTTTTTTTTTTTTTTTCTCAGGTTTCCCTGCCTTTCTCTTCATCCTCTTTTGAGGACATGGTTTAGCGGTGGACTTGACAGTGATAGGTTAATGGTTGGACTCAGTGATCTTAAGGGTCTTTTCCAACCTTTATGATTCTATGATTGCTTTCATGGATCTATACAAATTTGAGGTTAGCAACCCATTCTCTTCTAAATCAAGTATAAATATTTATGTCTTGTCACATTCATTGGCTTGTATCATTTTATCTGGACACCTTCAAGCAGGCAAAGGAATGGTTACTCACCTTAACAGCTAGTTTTATTTCATAGAAATACTACTTTAAGATAAAGCCTGTTTCAGAGGTTTCATACCGTGTTCAGTTTTCAGGCTTCTAATGCTAAAGATTAACTGACATTGCTAGAGCCATTCCAACATGAAGCTTTTATCTGATGTGATGTAGCAAAAAAAATTTAATCTATTTTTAATCACCTGTTGTTCTTGTAAGTAATCATAATTTAATTAGTCTTGATTTCAGACAGGGGATGTTGCCACATGAAATCCTATGGTTACATTTCCAATTAATAGCACTTTCCTCAGAAGCCCTGAAATGCAGCATTTCACTATTCACTATTCAAAACTCTAAACTGTTTAAATTTCTCTCTAGAGCTGTATTGAAGACACTTTAATCATTCTTCATGTTAATGACATTAATTATTGTACATAGGAGTCTTTCCCTATGACATCTTAAGCAATGGTTCAAGTGTTAATATAAGAGTCCATTTTAAATCGGCTAGCAGATCAACCAATAAAGCATTTTTTATGAAGATACAGTCGTTGCTGTCTTAAATTCCTTTTCTTTTATGTAACTTTTAATTCCCCTGTAGTGCTTTCCTATGCAAGTTTTCTCTTTCCTAATCTACTGAACTGTCATTTATGATTAATCTTAAATTAATTTTATTACACACATCTCATGCTCTTGATAGAAGAGCAGTTCAGCATTTCACAGAATCATTGACAGTTTGTTCTCAGCTCTATGCCTCTCTCAAATTAAGTCCTCTTCTTTTTTTATTGGGGAGACAAAATTAAAAAAGCCTCTCTGTTAGCTGGATTTTAATGCACATTAAAGCTTTTAATATTCTATCTGCTCACTTAATTGCTTAGAAATTTAAGCTCTCCTGAGCTGAGCAAGCAGTCTACAGTGAACCCAGATTTCATATTCTTAACATATATGAAGTAACAGCTCAAGTCACACAAGCGATGGAGCAAAAGGAGTTGAAAGGATGGGGGGATGCAAAATGTGATCTGCATCACTTTGGTTTGACAGATCTCTTTTGGGTAATGGCAACTCAGGGGCCTGGAAGTGAAGGGCAGAAAACCTGAGCTACTTCTTGAGAGCTGAGGTAGCAGCCCACACCACACAGGCTTCTCCTACTGCTCAGGAAGCCTTGAGAAGCCAAGCTAGCTGGTCTTGCTACCCCTGGGATCCAACAGCTCAGTAAAAATCATCCCATCTGCAGAGCAGAATTTACATTCATTTTTCATCAAGGTATCACCTTTCTTTTTTAAAAAAAATAACTTTTTTAAAAATTAACATAGACGGTTTTACTTCCTATATTTCCTATACTTTACTTCCTATATTTGAAATACTTTGTCCATGCTAAGAGGATAGGAAATATTCTGAAAGGAGAAAAAAAGGGTTCTCAAAGCAAGTTTGGTATTTGCCTCTGCATATGAAACCCACCGATTAAAAGAAGCCAAACACATACCACCTCAGGTAATTCCAGTTCTAAAAGCCAGAATCCACAAGCCAGTGATTTCCTTAATGGACAAGTTTTAACATTTCCTGTGGGAATATCAGGCACTTGAGCACTAGTGAAACAAAATGCCACTTAAGTTTAAGAAAAATTACTGTCAGATGAATAATGGCTGCTCAAGGCACATGTTATCTATTTCTGCAATTAGCAAAGAAATCCTGTTGCAAGACTCATTTAAAGCATCAATTTTACTGCCACAGGAAAGCAGTAAGTTGTGTTAGTAGCATTTGACAGCACTGCTGTGCTGTAGTTAAAGGCCTGTCAGACTTACTGTTAACAAGGCTTTATTTTGAGAATCTTGCAACTATTGGATACAAATTTTCTCCAGACAAAGTCTGCATTCAAGATTTCCCCCTGGGAAGGAGTTTATTCTTGCAGAAAAGGAGTCAGTCGAAGGGGATTTTTCATTTTTAATGTTAAAAAGATTAAGATCCCAAACTTAGGCTGCAATAAGTTAAGCAGATGTTCATATTCTTCATGAAGCAGTGGATATGAGATGTAATGACCAGACTCTGTTCCTCTCACAGCTATGTCCTGTACACTCATTGTATTGTCTCCCACCAGGTCACATGCTAATAGTGCTATGTATCTTAAGAGTCTGCTGAGAGGTCTTTCCATAGAGAAACTTGAATGAGGACTCAGTGAGTATATCTGTACTCTTCAGTAAATTATGGACACATCTGCCTGAAAAAAATTTCCAGAACTACATTCTTTCTGAAGTGGTGGTAAAAAATCTTTCTCACTATGTATGTAAAATCTCTGATTCCCAGGGCATCTGCTCTAACATGACTGGTTTAACCTAGAAATGGGAATTGCCAGTATGTATGCACATTTCCATGCTGACCACTCCAACATTCACTGTGCCATAGAAAACACATCGGGGTTGAAAACCTCTTGCCTGTTACTCACCTATGTGCATGAAAAGAGAAAACTTTGAATAAATGGACCTCATAACCAGAATAGACAGGACAGAGAAAAAGAGCACTGGACAGGGACAGGGACATGACAGAAAATGCAGTTGCTAGTCCAATATCCCATATCTGTACCCTGATATGATGAGCTACACCACCACCCTCCCTTCCTTCTCCTTAGTGTCTCCAGATCCAGGCCCACAGGACAGATGTCAGCATTCTTCCACCACATCCCTCATCTGGATGACATAAAGACCAGAGAGCCAGGGCATGCTCTTGCCACATCAAGTCAAAGCCATGAGATCTACTGATCTACTAATCCAAAGATTCAACTTGAAAATCAATCTTCTCCTCAATAGAAAATTTGGAAGATCTTGCTATATTTTGTTTATGTGCATATTTGTTTAGAGACTTTCTGAGTAAAAAGAGGTCTCTGTGGCTTTTTCCATAAGCTAGGATATAGATGTTAGCTTTGCAAACACTACCTTTTGCACTTTTAATGGTATTTACTATATATCTGCAACATACATAGCTAGGCAATACCAAGCACTTTGCACTATCAGCGAACACTATCCAGATTACAAGGTCTCCTATGAGACAGTCCTGATGGAAAAGGAACATATTTACTTGACATTAAGTATCATAAATAACCCTTAATAATGTACAGAGAACAAAAAACTGATGGTTGGTAAAGTTTCCCTGCTGAGACAGAAGATTTCCTCTGAAGTATTTCTCTCTGTACTGTATTTCTTGTGTAATCTGGCTGACCCTTTTTTTTGGAGTCTGCACTCAGCGAATTACATGCACTTCTGATTTCTTGCTGTAGTGGTTGAATTGGTGCTAAATAGCACACATTGTGCAAGCACATTGGTCTGAAGGAATGTGTTTGTGGGAGGCAAAGTGCGGCCTGGGCATAGAAGAGAGTGTGCAGCTGCATGGTTGCGCAATATCCTCTTAGACATTAATAAGATGTGATGTGACTTTGCCTGGGAGAAAGTCTAACACAATGCAATGTTCCCATCTTATTAACTGACATTACATAGTATTAGATTTTCATATAATGGTGTTCACTGGTCTGGCATCAGCAAACATTGTCTCATATTAACTTCAATACAAATCAGATATACAGTAAGAAGAAAATCTGCAATGGTACATTTTGCCCTCTTTAAACTAGATTTCTAGCATTACTCATTTTTTGCTTCCTGTTTAAGGGTATTACATCATATTCCACATGAACAGGTAAGTTAAAATCAATAGCAAAATATTTGTATATATTCCATACATACATTTTAGTGGAATTCTTTCTCTGTCCCACAGAAGAAAAAATAAAATGCTTGCTGTTATCCTATTAGTTCCACTTAGAAACTCTTGCTTGCAGAGTCCAAAATAATATTAAAATTTAAAACATTTTGTCACTTATTCTATGACTTGCAAACTTGTGTCACATCCTTGCTAGTTGAATTTGGCACATTCTCACGGTAAAAGAAGGAGAAGGTATATGAGAAGAGAGATTCATCCCTGAGGTAGAAGAGACAGAAAGTGTAAATTTAAGTACTCTAACATGCTTTAGTTCATCTAATGGAGACCTGGGAAGAGAACAAGGGCATCGGAACAACAATAACTGTCTTTTAACTGTTCCTCTGTAGGGATGATGAAACCTAAACTGTATTTTCTTTCATAGTATGAATGCCCTGATTCCAGCCTTGTTTATGTGTTCCTCATAAGAAGAGACATTTAATAAATTGACTACAAAGAGAATCTGAAGTCACTTTTTTCCCTCCTCCTACCTTTGTGGATGGAAATCCTTGGTGTTTTGGTGGTGTGACAGTGAAGTGGAGGGTGTCCAAGGCATAAATCTTCATTCTTCAGCATACCCTAAATGTTGCCCTAAACCATACATTCCCTTTTTTCCTTCATTCCCGATATAGCTGGTATAAGACTCCGAGCTGTAATAACAACTGCAGGGCTCTGCACAAACTGCACATAAAGGACAGATGTTCAGTCCATTTAAACCCTAAGACCATACTTATTTCTCTAGGCTCCATTCTTTCACTGCTGCATTTTGCTCTGGCATCCAGGAGCAAGTGAAGTTTTGCTTCTGGAAGCATCCAGTGGAGAGACTCTCCAGAGGACAGAGACCTCACAGGAGTCCTTTGCCCCAGGGCAAATGCTGCTGGCAAAATCAGTGTATCAGCACACAGGAAGGCCCTGTATACATATGCATGCTTCCTTTGTGCAGGTCACAGTGTTACAGCTTTGACATGAAAGCAAAGTCAATATAGATGGAATATGAGAGGGTGTTTGACAGAGAGGTTGACATCTCTCTACAGCCATAGCTGATTTGTTGAAATTCCTTGACTGTGTTTAAATGTAGATAGTGAAGTCACTTTAACCTCGTTTTTTTGTGGGTTAATAACAGTGGGTGTCTGTTGCTGCAGTTTTGTTTTCTGATTGTATATTTTTTCTTTACAGGATTGTTTTTTTAACACCCCTTTCCCTGGCAGTAAGTTGATATACATTGTCAGATTTAGCTTCAGAGTCAGTCAAAAGAATAAATTGACTTGTTTCAAAGATATTAATTTATTTTGTCACTGAAGAAGGTAAAATTAACTGTTGTAACTAAGACATTAGTCAAGAATTTTACTCTGAGCCTAGCTTTGTATTTGCATTAGAGTCACAAGCTTATCAGAAAAACAAGGTTACTGAAGTGTGAATTTGAAGACATATGGAAGTGACACCTGTTTATGTTCCGCCCCTCCAAGGCTCCCCATTCTTTTACTCTGTGAAGCCTTTCCAGTCCAGCAGCTTCTAAGAGCATTTAAAAATGTATTCTTCCTCGACAAGTGCTTCTGTTTACAGTACAGCTTTCAAGAGCTGACAGGTATGCCTTAGTGCACTAATTTATTTATCTTATTCACATGCAAAGCTGCACACAGCTTCTTGGTGATGTCTCAGGTTGAGAAGTGAAAGCACACCATAGCCAGTTAGTTACTGAATTTTGACATGGAGCCATCCATGTCAACTCTGCTTACAGATCAGGGTCTCCGAGTAAATCTCCTGCTAAGTGCAGAACAGGGCCCAGGTGATTTACACACTGTTGTTGCAAAAGCAGTAATCAGCCTGGCATTTACTAAACCCTCTTTCTTGCAAACGGGCATTTCAGAACACACCCTCAAAACACTTGTTTTGATAATAAAGCAAGCTGACACCCTGGTGCTTGAAGTTTGTGAACCCCATAGGTAATTTTATAAAATATTTCTGAAATTAGCCAAGTTAACAAGTTTTCTAAGAAATGTTCTAGAAAGTGGAATTTAAAATACTTAGGTTTTTATACCATCACTGACCATAAAACAGAATATCAATCTTTCCATTAAAAACAGAGATAGTAAAGCATGTGCTTTTCTATTTTTAAAACAGTAAGATGGAAGTTAAGTTCTTCTCTTAGGGTCTTAGATGCAACCAGTTCACCTTTTGTTATAGACTTATCCTGCCATTGCTTGGCTCCATTTCTCTTTCATTTATATGTTCACAGCCCTGCCTGATATTTATTCTGACAGCATCTGTGTTAATAATAAAAATATTAGTAATCTTAATTGAGTCATAGGTATAGAAATTTCAGAAAATGTCAACCATAGTAGGGCTTCCATTCCAGGTATTTCACTCCGCTCCTCAAAAACAAAGAAATCCCAAACAACCATTATTAAATCTCCTCAGAAAGGCTGCATACAGAACATTCATAGGGAAAGTGAAATTCACAGTCAGGATATGTGTTTTGAAATGCTTTTTTCCTTGTTGTCTGTAATAGTTCATGCACACACTTCCTCTCTAAAGGATAGTATTAAGAGGAGCTTAAAAACTCTTCAAAACGCCAGTGAGACCCCCTGCCAAGACACAAAGCAATGCTCATGGAAAGTAAACCCGCTTATTTTATCCTCCTATCTTTCCCCACCCTATTTCACCCAGTAAAAGCAAGTGAAATAAAATAGGAAACAGTGAGAGCAAGATACCCAGTGCAGAGAACAAAGAAAAGCAAGCAGAAAACATCTGAAGGAAGAGCTGATAAAAAAATAACATACCTCTCCTGAAATACCTCTGTCCAATTATTTCTATCTAGTGTGTTCAGAGAGGTGTACTCATTTGTATTTAATGTTTCAGGTATGGTTTTGTACTGTAACCACTGTAACAATGGACATGTTGTTTTCTCTTACTGATCACGGTTTCAGCTGTACTATATCCAATGACTAGGAATGCATCTTCAAGTGAATCTGGAGTTGCAGTATGTCCTTGTAAGCAAAATGATGGTGTGCCTCATAAATCAGAGAATGGAGGAAGGTCTACAATGGACTTTGCAGTAGTGCCGTGAGAAAATGCGCTATGATAACTAAATCTGTACAAATGAACGTTTGCCTAATTTTTAGGTAGGATTGGTGGCAAATCAAGAAAATCTGCTAAGCGTATTTCCTTTCCCATTACCCCCATTAACTGAAAGTCTGAAAAATAATTGTAGAATTTCATACCAACATGAAATATTTTGTTAAATGTGGAACAAAACGTAATTTTTTTTCAAAGTAAGACAGAAGAGTCTGCTTACTACTGTCATTTTTACTTAACCATTAGTTGCATGTGGGCTTGCCGTGATTCAGCGTAAAACAAACTCGGTGATTTTTTTTTTTAAAGCCCTTTGCCAGAATCTGTCTCCCCTTTTCTTGTGGCTAACAGCATAAATTGTGCAAGGGGCAAAAAACGCTTGTCTCTGATGTAAAACCAGAAATTGGAAGAGCAACCTCCAGAAGCTGTCTGCCTGAATTTCCATGCAAGCTGGACAAGCATCCTCAGGGTGCAGAGTGCATCTATGCTGCTGTCTTGCTTCCTCCCACTGCCTCTGCCTGTGATACCAAAGGGCAACTAGCCAAGCTCAAGTCAGCAGTAAGGTGGGCAAGATAAGCCCACACTCAGTGTATACTGTCCACCGAGTCCACTGACAACTGCTACAGCCTATGCCTTCTTTCTTAGCAGGCATTGGAAATAGATGACATGTAATACAGGGTATTTCTTGTGTGTCCTCTTTTTTTAAAACCTGGTCATGGCTTGTACACAACAATTCACTGTGTCAAACACGGGCAAGTCTGTTCACAAACTCTGCTCTAGCTCAACAGCTTCTTGCTGCAGTAAGTGTGACATGAACACAATGTCACATTAAGATGAATGTTCAGTGCCCGTAACTCAGGAGCAGGACATTGTTTTGCTTTAAAGAAACAGGGACCATTGCCTGCTCCTGTGGCCGTTCATAGTCACCATGAAACAAAAGAGTAATCTTTGAGAAAAACCAAGACCACTAAGCTGATCTTTTCAGCCCTCATTTTTTGAAATTCCTGGTCTTCTTTACGCCCCAATATATGTCTTCACCTGTTATTTCTCCTTCTCTTCTTCTTTCTCTGCTCTTTTCAAACAGTAAGCAAGATGCTGAGCAGAAAGTACATTTCACTGCTAGCAAGCAGCTTTGTACAGATTCTGGGGCCAATCCACCAAATATGTTTTCATCTCCTTCTTGATATATGTTGTTCTGTGCACCCTTGCCTGAGAGGCACTGTGTAAAAGTAAACAGCAGTGTAAGACATGAGACCACAAGACATTTGCAGAGGAGCAGTACCACCCCCGAGCACACAATTCCCTCCTTTGTTTTCTGAAGGCAATCAGTCACGTGTCAGTGAAAAACCTCCCACCTTTCCTTATTTTCTTCATTTATAGAATATATTAGTTAAATCTTCTACTTTGACAGCCAAAGGGAAATCTCAGGCTGAAATGGTCCCAAATTGAAACACAAATTTGTCATACCCTTTTAATCCTATAATGCTTATCTCCTTTACCACCTTTGGGGTGTACAGACTTTCACTATCATCAAATTCCCAAGCCCTCTCTCCTCTATTTCCCCATTATAATCCTATAAATAAACATTTGAAGAACAAAAAGGACTAGTTTCTGTATGGGTGGGGGAAGGAGTTCCTGGGTGATTTTTGAAAGGACACCGCTAAGCTAATCACTCGCCTTGCAGACATGTGCCCATCTTTTCAGGCTTGCCAAAACTTTGTTTCATTTGTGTGCTTTCATTTTGTGTCAGATTAACCCAACGAGGTGGCTTGACAGCCAGATTCAGATCCAAAATGGGCTTGTTTCATAGCCTGCAAGCTCAAATTATTTCTAAGCTTTTTCATATGTCAGCTGCTGTAAACATGTATGGAGATAACAGCAAATATCAGATGTTTGGCTGAGCTGGCATTGCAGCTCTCAGCACTGCTTCCCGAAATGTTCGAAGATATCTTAATAACACAACTTCTTCATCTTTTTCCTAAAAAAAATGGTTTAATGCCTTGCAGAGTGTTAAAGAAATCAAAAAGAAAAGACTTTCCTCTGTCATCACTGGCATGAAGCTGCTTTAAAGATGAAATGCTGATGGAGGATATTTAACAATTGTGAATCATTGGAAATTTCAAGTAGCAGTGTATGTTTCCAAACTTTTCTGTACACTTCATTTTTCACATAAGTTTCCTTCAAAATCCTGGTTCAGACGTAGTTATTTCAGACACTATACAGAGGTGCAATGTCTAAATGGATATGCCGTGAAAGCTAACCAAGGGTCAAGGCCAGATGCTAGCATTTGGGAGCTCACTTTTTTCTGTTCACATGGAATATTGATATGTTTTTGACAGAGTTCGATAATTAGCTGCCACTGAAGAAAATCGTGTTAGTCAGACCAAACACAACTCCTTCATACACATTTTTCATTGATCAAATGGAAAGAAACTACAGATGGTATTATGTCTGCATTCAGGACTTTTCTACAGAAACCTAAAAGGACATTCAGACAATGTCACTGATCTTACCAAGTATAATGCATAAACTTCCAAAGGAAGCATTGATGCTGTGAAAGTTTTCAGTTTTCCTGAGCATATTTTAATAATTTTCAAATTGTCAAAGTAAGAGGTGTTACATATTTTTTATTAGAAAATTCTGTACCAAACGTGCTGTGTGTTTTTTCTGTTCAAAATCTTTAGCACCCCATCAAAGGCTGAAGTATTAGCAAATGCCAGAAATGATGTCACAGTAAACCCCACCTTGATTAAGAGTAGGAGTGCTTCAGCTGCAATGTCAGTTTAAATAAATGTATAAACATGATGGTGGGGCAAGATCTAAATTAGTCTCTAATTTCCAAAATGTTTATTCTCAATGAGGTTAAATCTATGTCAAATAAAGGTGGTTCTTAATTCTGAATAGTCAAGGGCTATAAAAAATGATGTGTTGCAGGTTTTAAAGACAGAAGTGGAATGTATATATAGTAAAGCTGAATTTGTATTCTTCCTCTAAACACTTCTGTCTTCAGCACTTATCTCCATTTGAATGAAATAAAATTGGAATCTGGTATGTCAGAACAGATGTGTATGGTGGTTCCTTTATTTTGAAGGGAAATGATTAGGAGAGGTTTTGAAAAGGTTGTGCTTTTTCATTTAAGAAAGCAAAGCCTACAAATGAATGCAATTTTAGAATTCTTGCAAACACAAGACTAGAGAGAGAAAAGATCACTAGGCTTAGGAATTTATTAATTCCCAAATTTTGTTAATACGAATTTCTTCCCTGGCATTTTGAAATGTTGCCATCTGAAGAAGTTAAAATGTATAAAGTGGAAAAAGTTAGCATCATGAGCATTTATAGTTATCCTTCGTTAGCCTTGTGCATTTCTAATTTCCAACTCACTTTAATGGAAATGAACAGCATCACAACAGACTCAAACTACATCCATGCAAAGCCAGAGACATGACAGACTATATTACTGTCAACAGGACACCTTCATAGTTCAGTGAGGGTCTTGGGACAGCAGTAAAGTCCAAATATTACTGAGAAATTATGTAAGTTCCCCTCTTGAGAGATAAGTTTGCAATGCCTTGAGTGGAAATCCTTAGGGGCTGTATCATAACTTTCATGTTTGTATTTCACTAAGCCTGGAAAGCCTTGTGATGTCAGACTCACAGTAAAGCATCTTCTGAGCTGGTCTTTTGGTAAGCTTTTATTGTTCTCAAACATATTAAAATCAAAGCTGAGGCTTCAGCACCAGCTGAAGACAGCTGACTGGAGCACATAAGGAATTAAAGTGAAAAATTGCAGACAACTCCCTTGCAAAGTGAATCCATGATGGTTCTTAGGGCATCCCATGGAGAGAGCTTCCTTACCATGTCCACACCATTTTGGGACCCAGAAGGTTGATTCACATACTTTCTAGTAACACCGAACTCAGTAAGCACTTGCCTTATGGAATACAGAGTCCTCCATTCTTAACTTACAGGCCACTTCAAAACCTCAGCTCATGTCTGCTGAACCAGCCTCCTGGGGCTGTGTACCACTGTGGTCTCTACAATATCGGACAAAAGAGGTGTTTCCCATTAACATTAATATTCATGCACATGTGTAGTTACATGGTTAATGTTCACAAAACTTTAATAAAATTTAAACAGGTAGTTAAGCTTTAACGTATTCAAGTTCTTCCTTCAGTAGACCTGTTTCCCAGAAGTGGGGCAAAGGGCAGATGGAGAACTTGCACTCTGGGGCCATCTGGAAGAAGTTCAGTTTTATTTTTAACAGTGCATCACACCACAATTCTGTGATAAAGGCAAGTCTGGACTTGTGTGTTCAAGGGAGGGAGATATAGATAGTACAGACATAAGAATAGCATTGACCAGCTGGGTATACCATTACTCAATATTGTTCTTACCAAAATTAGTGTTTAAGAGAAATTGCGTAACCAGCCTAAATCTATGTATTGTATGTTTTGAAATATTTCATTTGAGTGTGGACTTGATTTCTTTAATGCAGCTGTTTCCAAAATTATATTATTTTTTAATTGACAAAAATGCAAATTTTTAGTTTGGTATTCACTAAGAAGAACACTCCAAGAAGAACAGATATTGTTCTTTTGGTCTGTGGAGAGATTTTTTTTTCCCCTTGCAGTAACCCAAGAAGCTGTGACACAGAGACACACAGTGAGCACACATAGTTGGGAACAAAGTACAGCCTTTAGTCATTGCTCTGCCTTAGCCACATCTTGTAATGATTTATAAGAAAATTATGCCTCTGGTAGATCTACTTTTCTTTATCAACATGCATATAGAGTAAAGAAGAATTTGTATTCTTGTCCTGAACACCTCTGTCTTCAGAACTTGTTTCCATTTGAATGACATCAAATTGGAATGTGGTATCTCAGTCCTGACAAAACCTTAGTAGATGGTTAATTTACCCTCTCCAGGGTTAGAAAGACCAAGCAGGTCTTTGCAAAGATTTGTGGCAGGCAAGTAGGTCCTACCATTGGAACTGCATGTTAAAGACAGAAAGATAACGTCAGCAGGCCTAATTTTTCAGGTTTTATTCTGTTGTGTACTTAATTCACTTAAGAAGTGAGGGAGTAAGAAGAATACACTCTTTCCAGAATGTGTTTTTGAGTGAAGTCAAGTTGCAGATGGAAGGCGGGGGGGAACAGGTTTAATTGTTCAATTTATTTCAATGGCCTATTCAAAACAAGTTGACTACTTAGTTAACTAAAGCCAGAAGAATTCGTCTGTCCCTCCAGTATATACTGCATGAAGAAGGGACACTCCAAATTCAAGGTCAGCCAGTCTCTTCAAATTGCATCATGTAATAATTACCAGTTCCACAAGCATCGGTGCATCTTTCCTCAAAAAAATGCAGAGAGTCCTATTTGGATTGGTTGGTCCTATTTATAACAGTTCATATGCTGAATCAGAAAAGGACTCTACCTTTTATGTTTAATGTGAGGAATAAAACACCATTCTATGGCTAATTCCCAGGAAGGACTTTAAAACCATGATAAGCATTAATTTTCTAGTATTCTTTATCTTGATTAAGATCTTAAAAATATGTATCTTTACATAAATCAAATATTACAAACCATGTTAGACCTGGCTGTGGTGTACTAGGCATTATAAAATTTTGAGCTGAAAAATGGAGCTTCAGATTAAGGTCTGGCTGTCAACAATCCTTCCCACCCCCTATCGTTGCCCAGAATACAAGCAGTTACAAAGAGATATCATTCTACCTTAGTCAGCGTTTGCTGGGAAGATACTTCTCAGCTTTGTTTTGACAAGAACATCTCCAAATGGTTCATATTAACCACCAGAACTGCTCTGAACTTTGTGTGTTTATTTGTACAAGCCCAAGTTAATTTGTTCACTGAAAGTACTGGCTGAAAGACAGCTTTAGTGGTAGGTTTGGAGTCAGGCAGCCACATGAAAGAATCTATTTCTCTGTTTTGTATTAGAGGTCCTCTGCTGTGTCCTCAGAAGTAAACAATCTTTACATGTGAATAAGAGAACTAGGACTGAGCCACAATAGCAGTAACTTTAAAAGCAAGCTCACTTTGCTGTGTTCTGCAGGCTGACAGATGTACCTAGATTCACCTTGCGGAAGTGACGTTTCTGTTTGTCTCTCGCCTTCTTCCCCTTTTTCCCATACCCTGACCCCAATTCACACATAGATATACTATCAAAAGCTGTGAAAGATTTTGAAGTCTGTTGGTATGCATTCTCCAAAGAACTTGCTGTACAAAGCACCTCATACACAGTGTATAGACTCTTTCCTTCCAGAGCAACACAGCTAAAAGAACACAGTTTGTCTTCTGATCACGACACAATATCATTCATACAGTGAACTAATATAAACGTGTTGAAAAAAGCAGCAGAACTTGTAGAAGCCGCATCTAAGTACAACCGAAGAAGGAAAGTCTGCCTAAAATCTGGCCTGTGGAAGACAAATGGAGAAAAACATTTAAGACTTCTCACTGCTCTTTCTATAGGCTGACAGTAAAAATTACCTTTGAAGTTTCCTATTTATGGTCAGAGGTCAAGATTAACAGATTTCATTTTGTTTCCTGATAAAGACTTGTGTTGTTCTATACATTCAATAGAAATTCAGTAATATCTCAAAGCAAATAAAAACAAAGGTGGCATTCTTCAGCTACATGCATGATTCAAAGGTAGCCAAATTCAAGTGTTCCTTAGAATTAGCAGAAGTTGGCAGCATTGCAGAAATACCTCTGCTGTGGAGAGCAAGATTTCACTATTAATTGCCCCCTGGTCAGCTTGCTTCAGAGAAATCACTGTGAAGCTATGCTGAAAATTAATACATGGAGTCACAAATTTCATCTTCATGCACTGATCACCAACATAATCAGTGATGTGTGGGTTTGGTCTGCAGGATTTCACCCATAGAACAATCCAGATACATAGCATAAAGATTTAGGGGAATCTGAAACACAAACTGTGCCAAATATGGCACCAGCAACAATGTTGCACATAGCCCTCTGAAAAGTCATCTTAGAGCACAGCTGCAGTGACAGAAGCTATTCATAACCCTCATTGTATGTGCTGCAATTGTCAAGGGAATATGATGGTGAATCATATAATCATCTAAGTCATAGCAAAGTAGTAGAGCAATGTAAAATCACCTTTTTTTGTCTTCCCCAGGGGCTGTCTCCTCCCTGCAAACCATGTTTTTGAATCCATACTGCCTGCAGGAGTGCTGACATGAATAGTTGCAGCTGTGTACAAATCAGTAGGAACGGCTCATGCTCTTGAAAGCTTCCAGATTTTACAATATGACTCATATACTTCGATAATTTTTAAAAATCTTCATTATTTCTAGTTTATTCTGTTCTGAGCTACTATATCTATATAAAGTAACTAGAACATAAGAGAGATCACTTCTAAAAAGACTACTGGTACAAAAAAATACATTTGAGAGAGCACAATCTTTATTCCTTTGGGCTTGATCTCAGAAGTGGGATGTTTTTCAGAACTGATTAACTGTGTGGAGAGTACTATGTGGAGTACATTGAAAGGACTTTTTCATATTACCCAGAACTTTCAAAAACATGAAGTAGGTTTTGGTTTATAATTAAAATTTATTGTATAAGCAGAATATTAAAAATGTCAATACAATATATTTAAAACACTTTTGCAAGGTTTTGCTTGAAGAAAGGATTTGGTTCAAACAAACTGATTTTTATGCATGCAAGACCCAATCAACTCTAATATAAAATTAAATGCATTTAATAAATGACAATGGAACAACATGAAGAACAAGCAAATAAAAATGCAGTATTTTCTTTCAGGCTCACCTTAGGTGTTCAATCATCATCAATGAAGCTACGGGTAAAACACATTACTTCAGTAAGGATCTGCCCAACAGAGAAAATAAGAGCAGAATGTTAACTGGAGAAAATTCCATCCTCAGATAACTATATTAAAAAATGCTCAGCCACTGATTGTAAGGAAGAGGCACCACTGAATTTTACAAAGAATTTTATTTCACTAACACATTTTACAGCTCTCTGAAACTTTTAAGATCTTAGAGTTTCTTTGGTTTTGATCTAAATGAATCATTTGAGTAAATGGTTCTAAATTTTTGGTGTTCAGGTTCAGAGTCCCTGAAGGACTCATTATAATTTCTATCAGGATAATAATAGTGAATCCTTTTCATGTTATTACTTGATATGTCAACAGATTTAAAGAATCTCTGCAATCTCACTTTGAAATACAGAGACATATTAAAATATTAATCTAACAGAATGAATATTCTGGTCTGTAAAGTGTCCAAACTGAGGTTTTTATCCTATTATTATGTGCTACAGCTTATACCCTCACTGAAAGAGTATAAAGCCCTGCAATCTCTCTTTTGCTGAAACTGTTCAAAACACATCTAGCTTTCTATATATTTATAGCTGCTAATGAATTGGTAATGGTGAAGAAAATGAAACCCTCGTATACTAATCACAGGTAATGGACAGTTCTTAAGGTGACTATATTACTGATTACAGGTTTGTAAGCTCAGGAATGATACTGGATGTCACCCTGTGCTGCTCAGATGTATCAGCTACTGAACAGATTTAAACTAGGAACAAAAAGCAAAGGATGTTTTGAAATGCAAATTCAGATCTCGTATTTTCCTTCTATACTTACTATTTAATCTTACCAAAATGTCTGAATAAAACCACAAAACATCACAGCCCTGCTTAATTTCAAAGCATCAAACTCCTTTAATTTAAAAAGCAGCTCAATTGTTATTTGTTTATGGAAAAGCTACAAAGACATACATTATAACCACTCACTGATTAAATTCCAAGCATATAATTTTGTTTCTATACTTCAAAATGACGAGTAGTCCTTTCTGGCTATGGAGAATGTAGTACTACTTAGTGAATATTCCCCTTGTTCTGTATTCCTTTTTGTAGCATTTGCTTAATAACAGCTACTTAGATTCAGCTTAGTTGTGGGTTGCATTTTTTATGATTATTACTGCTCAATTCCATGCCAACTTGCAGCAAATGTGTTCATATAGCATAGATAATTATGTGTGATTTTCTCCCTTAATGAAAGATAAATAATTTGGCAGTCTTGCCTCATGTATTTTTTCTATTTCAATACAACTCATTGTTTGGATTAGGTCTTTTTTTAATATGGCTTTGCAAGCAGAATAAAACGTGTTTCTTAGATCAGTTATGTAGCTTTTAATGCAAGGTACTGCTATTTGTATTAGAGATTTGCATATGATCATAAGCACTAATATTACATTATGATTTAATCATCATGATATAGTTTTTTGTTTACAAACTAAATAATTTGTTATATAGGCAGAACATTTTCAAAAGAAAGAGCAGAAAGTACATTTATACCAACCAAATCGAATAAAAGGCACTAGTCAGTTCTAATTTCCATTAGACCCTATTTCTTCTTGTCAACAACTCTTAATGAAAAGAGACACAAGTCAGGGCAGGACAGAACTGAACAAGGACGGAAATATTTGTGTAACAATTTCTATTTTCAAATCGGTTTGTACTTCAAGGTGTTAGTCTTACAAATCTCAGGTAATTGTTATGGTTTCACATGCTATGAAGGCGTGGTCAAATGAAAAGAAAATTTTTAACAAACTGACACTTGTACTTAAAACTGTGTTTGCTAGAATAATCTTCACTTCTAATTTTTTAATTACTGGGAGAAAATTTAATAATCTGTCAGAAAAGCCAGACAGCTCTACTTCAGTGTTCTCCTGTGACCATGAATTATGCATAAAGATGTTGAGTGCCACCCAGAATGGCCAGACAAAAAAGATAACAATCAGCTTGGCAGTTTTGGTTTATGTGCTCCAGTAATTTTTCTGCAAAAGTGGGACACCACGAAACAAGGAGAACAAAGGGGACAGAGTGGCTTAGGCAGGTCAGAGGGCTGGTTTATCATCCTGCATTTCTTTGGCTGACAGAAGAGAGATTTACAGGAAAAAGAAACACTGAAAGTGGGGGGAGAGAGAAGGGAAAAAAATGAGCTTCCAATTAATCTTTTGCTTAATAATCCTTGCTAAGATAAATTTAGTAAGAACAACATTGTGTTCCAATCAAAAGTGAAATGGTTACAATCAAGGAGCAATATGAGAAAATGGTAAAGCTAAAACCAAGAAAATAACTGTTTGCAAGTAAAATTTATTTATGAGGAAATGGCAAAGTTTAATCTAAAACATAACCAATGTGGAAACCTCCATGAGACCAGTATACTTTGTTTTGATGGTGTGTTTTTCTTTGGTCTGCACCAACTGAAGCAGGTATCAGCATAATTCTCACAGCAAAAGAAATAAGTCTATAGGTGACAGAGTGGATATGCAGCTGAATAAACCATTGGATTAGAACACTGCTGTGCAACAGTTTTTATACATTAAGTCAAGCTGTGTTGCTCAGACTGGGAAGGAAATTCCAGACATGTAGCTGCCTGGGGCCACCACTGGAGTAAAACATTTAGGTATGACAAGGTCAAGGAAGAGTCAGAGAAACAAAAGCAGGAATAACAGTTAAGTACTTGACCAACTAATATCATAGGAAAAACTTCACTGAAAGGGTAGTCAGGCATTGGAACAGGCTGCCCAGGGAAGTGGTTGAGTCTCCATCCCTGGAGGTATTTAAAAGATGGGTAGACGTGGTGCTTGAGGACATGGTGTAGTGGTGGACTTGGCAGTGCTAGGTGAACGGTTGGACTCGATGATCTTAAGGGTCTTTTCCAACCTTAACAATTCTATGATTCTATCATTCTATGACTCTATACCAGGCTAAAACTCCTTGATCCTGGTAGCCACATCATTGAGCCTCTGCAAGACTGATGCTATAACTATCTGCCCATTGAACTTCAGGGAGGAAAAACCCTAGTTTTGCATGATTTCCTGATTTCGTTGGTGTCAATATATCACATTTCATTATTTAGAATAACATTTCTTATAAAGTCATTATTCTGTTTGTATAAAAAAGTTTACCACCATATTTCCTTTTGCTGCATAAGTAATGCCTTTCAAAATCATTGCAAAATCTTAGTATATCTGAGGCTGAAATGTGGACTGAAGATTGTAGGAAAACAACTAAGAATAAGTATTCAAATAACTCTCTATTTGATACAATAATGCCTTGGGATATTCAAAAGCAATTTGTGTTTTCACTGTGAACCAGAAAGTACAGATGAGCTTAGACTGTTTCTGTCATGTCAGTGAATTGAGCAGGTGGATTCACTGTTTTCAAAGGTGGTATTGTAAAAGCCAAATAATATGTGATGTGCCCCTGTTCCATACAGTGTCACCACTTGTTCCTTCTAGTATGTCTGTCTCATGCCATCTTGCAGCTCTCCAACCACTACTTTTTTTTGGAAAAGCCTTCACACCTGCCTTTCCCCTTTATCTTTTATCCAACATACCATAAAACAACATGTTCCTGCAATATTTCACTACAGTAGGTCATAAGAGCCCTAGATGGATGCTAATCCCTTTGCCACAGCTGCCAAAAGCTACATGGCGCCTGAAGCAGCTGAGCATTGATTTTGACTGAAGCATCACACTGCAGCAGCAGCTGCATGGGTTCCTCTACCTCCAGTCCTGATCTGACATGAACCCTGGGACAAGAACAGCAGTAGGGCCACTAACATTTTCTGCAATGAGCTAAAGGCATGGTAGATTGTAGCAGGCAATACCCAGGCAACACTCGTGCTTTCAGGCAACATTTAAGGAGTACTTTGATCTTGTGCCAGTTCTCTGCACAAAAGCAAATTTCTCCCACAATGAATATGAAAAAAATTTTCAACTGGGTGGGAATGTAAGTTTCCCATTATCACTGTAAGGCATAGCTTTTCATTTAGTCAAAAAAAAAAAAAAAAAAGTGCAGGTTCAAAAAAATGTGAATGTATGTTTTTTCTGATATATAACTTTTCTTTTCACATTTAAAAGCAGAAGAATGTGAAATGGTATTTGCAGTACCAGAATGAACTATTTATCCTCTGCAATTTTTAAATACTTAGGACATCATCTTTTAAATTCAGAAAAGATCTTGTACATTGTGGGCTATAATCTACCTAATAATATAGAGGGGATCTATTACTAGTCACAGACGGCTTTGTTGCTACAGAGGAAGACAAACAAGGAAAGAATAAGAAATCCAAACCGTAATGAACACAGACAATTTTACAAAGCTCTGGTAGAAGAACACATTGGCATATACCCCGTAGGCTTGAAAAGTAAAGAAGATCTGTTCTGTTTTGATAGAAACCAAGCAGATTTAAAGGGACCAGACTGTGACTTTCAAGATCAGACAGATATGCTCTTTAAGAACATCATTCCAGAAAGTGCATCAGGAAAACCATGGCTCAAAGGCTGCTTGACACCCTGTTCCTTGTCCATTTCTGTGGGCAGATTTTTCTCTTCTCCACTTTTACTCTTCACAGAAAATCAAGCTTTAATTTTAGACACCTAGGATACATGAGGACAAGGATGGGCATACCTTTGCCCCCCTACTGCTGCTATGGCATCAAGCAGAAGCCCTGCAAGATCTAATCTTAAAGGGATATGGCTCTATCTCCTAAACACTTTACTCATTATTAAGTTGGAGCTCTGAACTCGTAAATTTTGTGACATTGGAAACAGGTCAAATTGACTTTCAGGGAAAACTTGGCTCCAAATCATTGCCTTTGAACAAGTCTCCTGCTAGTATTTTTATCTTGTACATCTTTAATTTTTTTTAAATGTAATTTTCCACCTACTGCTCAGAAGACTTTGTATCACTAAGGAATCCCTGTTCTTACAGCACATTTCAAGTACAAAGGCTTTCCAGCAAGTTTTACTGTACTGAGAATGCTTTTCTTTAAAGATTGTCATGTCATTGTTAGCAAGTGACAACATGACCTTGGGAAGCTTCACATGGCAGAAAAAGGTACTTCTTTGGAGATTTATGATACCATAGAATGCAGTTCCTGCACAGATATTCATAATGTTTTTTCTCAGACTCCCAGTCATGGAGAAAACAAAACTTAACATGAACAAACAGTGGCTTTTCACAGTCCAGGTTTTTAGGACCACATAATTTCGCTGGCTTTCCAAAAAATGCTTAGGTTTGTATGCGCCAAATTGTTTTAAGCCTTTGTGCATTATACAAAGAGGAGCAAATGGAAGAAAGGCACAGTCTCAGCACTTGTGCTTGACAGAAAGAACGACCATTACTTGGTGTGTTTGCAGGACTGCTAACCACTCCTGGTGAAAATGAGAAGTACTCAGGAGAAAGACAGCCATCATTTTAGCTATAGCAAGCTAGCAAATCCCACTCTGCATGGGTAAGTCCTCTCACGATGAGCCTTAGTAGCCCAAGTACATTGAAAATGTCAGGAAGGATGTCATTTCATAAGTCAGAGAGAAAAAGACATTTTAGTCTCTAAAGACTGCAGGAATTCCTGCTTTCATATTGTAGTGGTAGTCTAACCGTGGCACAATGCATTGTTATTTTATAGCATATTCTTAGTCATACTACTAATTAATTCAGCAGTTTACCCTATGCCTTTCTTCATGTACTTACTCTATATTTCGTGAGTTTAGCCCGTCAAGTTTTCTTTTTTATTTAATCATGCAGCTATGCCCTTCTTAAAAACTCAGGAGGAAAATTCTCATGTATCCACTTAAAATGTAGATTTTCAATTAAATAATCCAGTCAAATCAAGCTTCCTCACAGCAGTGCAATACATCTTTTGTCATTAATTGCTATTTTCCCACTAGATTCTATTTTTCAGTCTAAGCTGTTTTATCTGAATGAGGATTCGCAAAAAGACATTATATCTCAAGCAAATGGAAACAAAATAAATGTTACATACACACCCTGAAAAATATTGTCTCACGATTTCTGGACTCAGCAAAAAATCCAAACTGTTTTTGCTCAAACAGATACAAAGGGTACGTTTTTTTGACAGAATCTTGAGCAATTAGAGAAAATACACAGTAATCAAATAAAAATTCTGCCAAAAATATTGTCCCCTTATTCCATGCCATTAAAGCAGTCCCACTTTACCTTGCAGGCTGTAAAGGAAGCATTTAATTGAATGAATCTTTTTATTTATTCTAGCCAGCATTTGCAACTATGATTGCTTTCCTCCTGCTTCTAAAAACAGTAGTTTAACTTTTTTTTTTTTGGCCTCCTAGCTGCTGAAAAATATAACACAAATAACGTAGTTAACATGTAAGATAGAGAAATAATCCACCCAAAATGAGATGGAACACAAAAGTTGCAGCAGAATGCACCTGGCAAAACTCAAAAAGCTCTGACAGTAAATTTCATTTGGAGTGGGGAGGGGGTGGGGGGGGATCCCTTTTTCATCCCTTTCAAGAAACAACGAGTTTTCATACGCTGTGTAAGCCACATTTGCAACAGAGTACAAAACTTCCGTAAATCAGAGTTCTCCACAAATTTGATATATTCAGAAGCTAACTGATGCAAGATTATTTTGCAGGTGGTGGTTTACTGGTGCTTTTTTTTTTTTTTTTTTTTTTTTTTACATCTAGAATACCTCAGTCTCAGAAGAAACTGTTGTCTCCTTTCTCTTACCAATCTTTATTCTTTAAGATGAGCAACTGCTCTCTCACATAAGCCAGAGAAACTGTGGTTTTCCAGTAAAAAAAAAAAATTCTCTCTGGTATCAATTACACTCTCCAACTAGCAGAGCAATGAGGTGGTGGACCCTCAGCCTAGAAAAGATCTTTTTGGAGGAAGCACATTAGAGTTGGAAAAAGACAGCCAGAGTGCGCTATGCTCTGGCCATCCCCAGGTAATGATCAGCAGCAGATATATGTTGCAAGAGCTGCAAAAATGCATAAGTGACACTAAAGCAAGAACCAGTGTCAAAAAAAAAAAACAAACCCAAACCCAACAGCCTTAGGAAGTCACAGGGAGCTTCTCTGTGGAGATCTTCCCCTATTACTCATGTGGCCCCACTTCCCACTATTCCATGAAAGCTATGCCTTTGACCTTAATGGGAGGAGGACAAGATCCCATGAAAATTTCCTCTCATTTAAATTATAATTGTTCAAATAACACTACTACTGTTCAAGATATAAATAAACAGCAGTTTCCCTCGATGCATTTCTCTGCCACATTTAGTGAACTGAAATATTTTTTTGTGGCTTTCAGTGCAACTTACATCAGAGCAGATCATAGAATCATAGAATCAATCACAGAATCATAGAATCATAGAATCATAGAATCATAGAATAGTTTGGGTTGGAAGGGACCTTTAATGGCCATCTACTCCAATCCCCCCTTCAATGACCAGGGACATCTTCAACTAGATCAAGTTGCTCAGAGCCCTGTCCAACTTGATCTTGAACACTTCCAGGGATGAGACACCTACCACCTCTCTGGGCAACCTGTTCCAATGTCTCACCACCCTCATTGTAAAAAATTTCTTCCTTATATCTAGTCTAAATCTACCCTCTTTTAGTTTAAAACCATTACCCCTTGTCCTGTCACTATTGGCCCTGTTAAAAAGTCTGTCCCCATCTTTCTTATAAGCCCCCTTTAAGTACTGAAAGGCAGCAATAAGGTCTCCTGAGAGCCTCCTCTTCTCCAGGCTGAACAACCCCAACTCTCTCAGCCTTTCTTCATAGGAGAGGTGTTCCAGCCCTCTGACTGTTTTTGTGGCCCTGCTGTGGACCTGCTCCAACAGGTCCATGTCCTTCCTCTGCTTGGGGACCCCAGAGCTGGACGGAGTACTCCAGGTGGGGTCTCACCAGAGCAGAGTAAAGGGGCAAAATCACCTCCCTCCCCTGCTGGCCATCCTTTTGATGCAGCCCGGGATATGGTTGACTCTCTGGGCTGCGAGCGCACATTGTCAGTTCACGTCCAGCTTTTCATCCACCAGTACCCCCAAGTCCACACAATATAATTGCAAATCAGTATATGCACCTCATTTATGTTTACATGTGCAATGGAGCAAAGTGTAGGCATGATTCTAATCCATTACATCTTCTTCCATCCCTGTCAGGAACAGAAAGCATTTTGCAGGACAGGAATTGCATGGCTCCTGAGCAAAGACCATGGTTGTAGAGAAGTAGAAAAGCAAGAGTCAGAAGAGTCAGCCAGCTCCTCAATGACAACATTGATTTTGTGGATTTAAGACAATTAAGCTACAGGAACCAGTTTCATTTATGCAACTTTAAAGATAAAATTATTTTATTTTCTTTATTAATTTCTTGAGGTATAAAGAAAGCCATCATATACACACATATTGAAATGCATTGTCAAAATGTGCTCATATTATTTTCTACCTCAGGAATGTTATGACAACAAGTTTTCATAAGAATATTAGCAAATTATGTATTTCCTTGACAAAATCCATCAGATCAGTGCGTCACATACAAATATCTTCAATGCTAAGACAGTGACAGACGAAGAGAAAGCTATGACAAAAAACATGGTTAGTGTTATTTGCATTTTTGCTGTGAAGTTTTCTAACCACTTTCTGTGCATGTAGGTCCTTTGGGTTTTCATCAGAACCTTCAACATTCTAAAATGTGTTTTTCCACAGAATAGATTAAAGTGTTCACATTTTATAGGTTTTTTTCCTTTAAATTTATAGGAATTCACATGCTTTCAAAGAAAAAAAAAATGTTCCCCACCCAAGCTCAAATGAGTGCAGTATGTTTAACCTTAAGGATTAATAAGCTCTATGAATGCAAAACACAGACTCGAGGTGTAGGAGTAAGCATGTCAAACATCATCTAAATAAAGACTTTTCTCATCTCCCTAACAAAGTGCTTCAGTGAAGGAAATTTTGTAATACAAGATATTATTGAACACATTAATAAAAACCTAAGCAAATCTTTCTGCAGTTTGTGATTTTCTAATGAATTTTTTAGTATAAAGATTAATCCATAAAAAGAAAAACTCAGATTGTTCTTATCTCGAATCCATCCACTATGCTTAAAATCCAAACTGTATGTACAAAAGTAACATGGTTTCCAGGTGATCGGCTACAGAGAAATCACATAGGGTCTTGTCACACTGTACACTATTAATTATCTTATTTTTGTTAAGTATTTCATCCTTGAAAAAAAAGTTTTCTTCCTATCCAAATAGAGGTCAATGGGAGGTGAAGTTGTTCATTCCAGTCATCAGTTATTTATATGGGGACTCTGATTATTGTAATACAGACAAGGCAGGATCAAGTTGATTTAGTTCTCTGGCAATATTAATAAAGAACTTGACCAATGGTCTCTTTGTATTGAGAACAAAAGCAATCCTCTTGTATTCCGTAGACCAAGTTATACAATATTCATAATAGTTCTCATCCATTCACAAATCACAAAATGAAGTAATAAAAGACCTACCCTAAAATACAGGCGTAAAACATCACACTGACATGAGACAGTAGCTGACAGTTTTTGACACCACTTACTCCACACAGATCATGCAAAGAAGGAAAAATTGTGACAGGAAACAGGTGAATGAATGTTCAGCCTATGCCTTGAAAAAATATCTATTTAAAAATTCAAAAGACAGTAACATGCTTATTTATTTAAGAAATATTTATATTCCTTTCATATTACCAAACATTAACCAAACTTCCCTGATACTATTGCAGGGAAAAAAAAAAAAAAGGCAACACGCATTTCTCCCCTTATAAAGAAAATGGAATTTTCCATATTTGAGCTCACTTCTTGCATACGTCTGTAATTTTCTGTACATTTTCTGTACATTTCAGCTTCTGCTTTGCAAATCATTCATGGAATATACATTTTATAAGAATGATGTTTCTTAAAGGGATTCAAGGATGTAAGTTTCACTAGTCATCTACCTCAGTTATTGGATGAAACACAGAGTTAAAGAAGTTTCTGCAGCCAACAGATGCTTAGTCTCTAGTTGAACATTTACGTGTGTTTAGTATCAAACAAAAGCAGAAGGATGTTGTCGAGGACTGTTATGGAACCAGAATTGTCTCGACATTGCCGTTCTACCGCCATCTTCTGGTTTCGACATCCAGCCCCTGATGAAACCACCACAGGGCGCCCGTGCAGAGACCAGGACACGAAAGGTGGGACCATGGACTGCACGCACGCCTGTGCAGAGACCAGGGCGCAAAAGGCAGAGGCCAGGATGCGAAAGGCGGGGCCATGAACTGCACGTACGCCTGCGCAGACACTAGGGTGCGAAAAGCAGAAGCGCAAACTGCATGTACGCAGACCCATTCTGCGCATGTGCGTGGCCCTATAAAAGGACCGCGTGTGTCTTTTGAGGTCCTCTTTCTCTTCTCATCCTACCCCGCGCACCTCCTTGGAAGCTGCTCCTGCAGACACAGAGACTGGACCGACTGGACCTTTGATTAACGGGACAACACTGGACTCGGAGTGGCGGTAGCTGGTTCCCCTACGTGGCTCTCTTCTCACCCACCTGAGCACGCTCTTTCTTTCTTTTTTTTTCCTCTCCTTTTCTCTCTTTCTTTCCCCCCCCGTCTTCCTCCCCGGTCCTCACCCCTTCATTCACCAAAATAAAGTCAAAAGGTTGTATGGCATTTGACCTCGTTTGCATCTTAATCTTGTCCTTAGGATCGTATCGAAACCTCCCCCGACTTTGGATCGGGACAGATGTCAAAAACAGTCTGACTATATGATAGACAGACTTTTTTCCCCTTTGAGGTTAGTTAGTAAATTTACAACTGTTGCAATCAGACAAAAATCTAATAATTAAATCTGCTTTCTTGGTAGTGTCTGTACAACTAAACCTCTATTGTACAATAAAAGATATTATAAAATATGAAAAGAAATGTGCCACTGTTCCGTAGGGTATTATTAATTACTGATTATTTTTATCCAGAAAAACATTTCAACACCAAAATTATTTCACAAGTATGATTCCGAAATACACGTGCTAAATGCATACCAAAACTGGTATCTGCATTACAAAAACCATGTATTTGTTAAATCTGTTCACAGCATATAGATATTTGATTTTTATATGCGTAAACACATAGAATCATAGAATCATAGAATCGTCACGGTTGGAAAAGACCCTTAAGATCATCAAGTCCAACCGTCAACCTATCACTGCCAAGTCCATCTATACCATGTCTTCAAGCACCGTATCTATCCGTTCTTTGAATACCTGCAGGGATGGAGATTCAACCACTTCCCTGGGCAGCCTGGTCCAATGCTTGACCACCCTCTCGGTGAAGAAGTTTTTCCTAATGGCTAACCTAAACCTCCCCTGGCGCAGCTTGAGGCTGTTTCCTCTCGTTCTATCACTCGTTACTAGTGAGAAGAGAGCGACCCCCACCTTGCTACAACCTCCTTTCAGGTAGCTGTAGAGAGCAATGAGGTCTCCCCTCAGCCTCCTCTTCTCCAGGCTAAACAACCCCAGTTCCCTCAGCCTCTCCTCATAAGACTTGTGCTCTAGACCCTTCACCAGCTTCGTTGCCCTCCTCTGGACATGCTCCAGCACCTCGATGTCCTTCTTGTAGTGAGGGGACCAAAACTGAACACAGTACTCGAGGTGCAGCCTCACCAGTGCCGAATACAGAGGCACTATCACCTCCCTGGTCCTGCTGGCCACACTGTTCTTGATACATATAGGTATATACAACTGGGTGTGTGTGTGTGTGTGTGTGTGTGTGTGTTAAAAATCATCCTAGTTTGGCCTAGTTTGGAACATTAGCACATTTTTACAATGAAGGCTATGTAGAATCTGAATTAGCTTTAACCTCAGTAACCTGAGTACAGACAACTACATAGACATAGCAGTAAAGGTTGTAAAACCTTCCCCAGAAGGTGGAATCATTATTTGGCTGCATATAACTTCAGACATAATACTAGTAATATCAAGTCTGGCAATGGCAGTATGGTCTTATATGGTTCTTTCAAAAGTCAGTTCACACACAAAATTCTTAAACAAAATGCTACACACATTGTTTATCACTGATTCATAACATCAGGTCTGCCTGTGAAAAGCAAAGAGAATTGAAATGGTAGAGATAGGAATTCTTTCCTTATTTTCCACTTTCTTCATGTCTTCTGCTGACTTTATAATCTCTGTCAACCTTGTTACAAAACTGCTTGATATGAAAACAAAGCTTGATCAAAACAAGATTGCTTAAATGTTTGAAATACTAAGAGCTAATTCCAAACTCAATAATCACCAGTGCTTTCCTCACAAAGGTGCCATCTAGTGTGGTGTAATAACGAACTCGGTAGTAGTATCTGCTATTCTAGAGGGCCTAGTACATACTGAAACTCTGATTGGTTTCACATATTATGCAGATATTTTTTCTTGGGTTTGAGATCTAAGGTTGATAATGAAGAATAGGGAATAGTAGTTTCTAACTATGCTTGTAAGCAGAAGCAAGTCATCACAGTAGATTGCTGTTATCACAAGCAGAAATATAAACCCAATATACACTAGCAGAGTACAGGTAAATATAAGTGCATCATTTTCACATTTCTCTTTAAACATTATTATTATTATTATTATTGTTATTGTTATTGTTATTAATATGACAGTAAAAATATGCATAGTTTTCATTGAAACAAAAAAGACGAAGCTTCTGCTCTGAGAAGACTAGAGAAGAAATAAAAAGCCAAAAACTAAAAAGAGGAAAACCTGAAAAGTATATGAAAGGGAGTAAACAGAGGAAGACAAGAAGTCGTCTTTGTTCACATGTTCCTGAGTCTTGCTACAAGCATGTTTTTCTACCTCTCTTCATTCACATTAGAAATTATAAATTTCACACAATTTTACCTATGTGGGCTTAGCCGCTGCTGGACCATCCCGCTGCCTGCTCTGCTGCAGCACCTTCAAAACTGAGTAGCCTCACTCAAGTAAATTTCTAACTGCAAGCTGAACAGGATTGAGAGTTAGAGGTAGGATGTTTCCCTGCAATCCATAAAGATCCCAATTTAAGGTCATCCTATATGGGTCTACTGCAATATTATTTTTCCACCTTTGGCTATAAAGAAAAGTTGATAGAGATTTGCTGAATTTCCTACTCTGGCTTTTTTGTACTCTCAAAAGTCCCTGCTAAATCTTCACTCCTTTCTTAACTCTCCAGTATGAGCAATTATTGTCTTTTCCCACAGTATTTCACAATAAACATAGTCAATTTTTTTGTATAATGGATGAAAAATATGAAACAGAGTACTCTACAGTGACAATATCTTTGATGATATCTTAAGACCATGTTTATCATGAAATGTTGTGTAGAAGGCTTTCTCTTAGACACACCATGGAACCACTTTGAGACAACAGAATAAGTATCAGTGGAAAAACAGCAAAAGGATCACTGGCTTTGACAAGATGGCTTAAACTTTGTTGTACCTTCCAGTAAGGATGTGTCTTATCTTCTTAACTTTTCAGTATGTATAGCTTTTAATGAATTAGGCACAATATGCTCTTGACAGGCTTGAGTCCTGGAAAGTGAATGAAAATGTTAAAAGGACTGATGCCTGTGATCCCCAGCACTATTAAACCCTGCTTGATATCTCCAGGGAAGGTAAGAGAACCGCGAATGAGCACTGTAGAAGATAGGCTGACATCTTACGTTGTAAGTTACATTCTGAAAAAATTCTTCAAACATAAAGCAAAGAATGATTCACTGTCTGTGATCCTCTGTGACTAAGTGAAGAACAGCCAGATAGGTGTAAAAGCTTGTATTTGCTAACTAAGATGCCATTTAATGCTGCTCAGAAAGTGAGAAGTGCTCTGACTGATGTTTTCTAATGTCAAAGTGGTCTCCCTGGAGTTTTCTGTTAGTGCACGCACAATGAACACAATTCTCCCTATTGCAAGTGAAATAATGAAATGTATTCCTGGTGTTAAAAGAGCAGCAAGCCTGGTAAATCTGTTGCTTGACTACCTGGACAAAACACAACAGATGTGCAATGAATAGACAATGCAGAGAAGCAAAGTGGAGTAGTGGTAATGTGTTGGCTGGAAAAAAAGAAAAGAAAACAGTCTGGATTTCTCTTCTCAAAACCTGAAATTCTGGTGTCTTCTCTTGAAACATTGTCTAGGGACTGAGAACTGTGATTCCCAACCATGTTGCATTGTCCATAAAGGTATGAAACCCATCCTTACTGAGGACTGACTGGGATTGCAGCGCAACAGAAGAGAATGTAATCATAAGTGACACTCTCAGCTACAAAGAAAGCACCACTCAGCACTTCCCATCTTCAGGAAAAAGCACTGACATTAGAAATATGCAGATACTACAAGCAAAAATTACTCATAACAACTTCCTTTTCTATTCCAATATAATTTTCAGCTGACTGTAGGTTAAAATTTCAGATCAGCCTCCTATTTTGTATCTTATCATTTCATTCTAAAGACTTAAGAGAAATTTGACTATGCACAGCAGTCAGCTTAAATAAGTATGAATACACCATAAGCTAGGAACATTTCCAGCTGTTAGGAAAATGCTGTGCTTAAAACTGAAAAATCCTGAATATTGCTATTTGGCAAATAGATTGGAATTGCTATAGAACTGTATTGGCAATTAAATGCATAATATAAGCACTTTAAAAAGATGTCTAGGCAGCTATATACCAAAAGTTTTTCCAGTCTCAGTATTTGACATGAATTCTGCAAACAACCTTCACAAATAAGCAGCTGGGATGTATAATAAAATTCTTTAAAAAACTAGCTAAATCTTTATTTGGCAGAATAAAATTAAGCACAACAGGAGCCAGCTGGTTAGTTACTTTCCCTCTGTAAAAAAAAAAAAAAAAAGCTGCATCTATTCCAAAGTGAAGAAAAAAGAGCCTCTCCTCAGCACCTATCCACATTAAAACACTGGTGGTCAGTGAGGTATAAATGTCAGCCTGCTTAGCTTAGGTATAACCAAAGAATAAAAAGACAGACCCGGAGCATATGGCAGCTCAAAATGACACTTGCAGGACAAAAACATCTGCTTTGCTGCAGGCGACATCTTATACTTAATTTCTAGTAAATGAACACTTGATTAGAGTAGAATAAAACAGAGTTATCAATTGCCTACATAGTTTAGAAATGACATAATTACTACCAATTAAGGTAAATGAAAAGTATGGAAAGTACACGCAATAGTCAAACAGCTTTCTCACCAGCCAGGCCCAAATTATGGAAACAGGACATCATCACATCACTGCCAGAACCACATCTATTCTCTAGATGAAACACTTCACTGATCCTGTCTTCTGTAGTACAGCCAGTATTTAGTAGTTTTTACATATAGAAGTAAATACATTATTTAGCTTGATTCAAAGATACTAAGGTTCTATAGTAACATGGACAATGCAAGAATTCTAAGAACAAAAAAAAATCCGTATGGGAACTATAGTAATTTTTGGGCTATTTATTTTTGATAAATAAGCCTTTTAACTGCCAAACAAGGTAATATTTCTATATGCAAATAAGTACATAAGGCAGGCTGTAGGGTGTATTTTCTGTGTCTCTTCAAAGGAATGTTAAATTTTACCAAAAAAAAAGCCAAAATTGTTTATACAAAGCTTTTTTGTCAATTTGATGTATTATACTTATACCTAGCTTTTGTGGTGCACTTGTCATCAATAGTTTGATACATAGTTCCTTTCATTTAACAAAATAATATGTGCAATTAATGAATGTAAAATGCAAGATTGTGTGAATCCTACCTTAGGTTTAAAAAGACAAGGTTTTAGCTGGGTTCAAAGGTAAACAGTAGTTGGTATATAGTACCTCCTCCACCTGAAGATTACACAAAAATTGCAGTGGTATTTGACCATGAGAGCTTTACAGCACGATAACATGGCAGTGAATACAGACACACCTCCAGGCTTGCTCCAAGTTTGTGATTTACAGATTTGTCACAGCATCTTGTGAAACAGTTAATTAAGGGCCGACTGAGATGTGAAAGGTACACAAACATGAATAAAGTCCAAGCACTAATGTGAGTAAGAAAGATGTAGTGAAAACTTTCACAGCTAAGGAAAAAAGCCTGAAAATATAATGATCATGTCATGTGGAGTATTGAGTCTAGTGAAATGGTCAGCAGAGAGAAACTGTGTTTGTACCTGGCTCATGTATCCTTCAACAGACAGAGGAAATTTAGAAATATGGTCTTTTATAGTAGAAAAGAGGTTACACTTCCTTTTATATTAATTATTGTTAAAAATCCAGTTAAGAACCGCATCATAAAAGAATGAACAGTAGCAGGCAAGTGTTGTCATTGTCAGTCCTTCTAGGGTCTAGAGCATATTTTAGTAAGTCTTATATATATAACTGTATATTAAAAGATCTGGAAGATGTATCTCACCCACCAGTCTTTAGATTCAGACTTGGAAAGAGTAAGAAGTAGAAAACTAATTACATAAGCTAATACCTCAGTGACATCATACTTTCAATATTTTACTGTTAGACTTCTGATAGCAGGAAATAAATAAAGAGACAGTAGTTTGGAACAGAAAAAGTCACAGACGCAAGCTAAGGACAGAGGCAGGGAATCATAGACTGCTAGGGCCTCCCTGGCCACCATCTCACTAACCAGTGAACTTCTGTCGCATTATCATTCTTAAACAAACTCAAAGTAAGTCGAAATCCTGAAAGAAAATTCTGTAACATATGAGATGCAATTATTAGACAATTAACCATTTTTGGTGTTCCAGATCTCCAATATTGACCAACACTCAGAGGAAGTACCTAAAATTTAAAAAAATTATTTTTGACAGGGTTAACTGGAAAAAAAAAAGATCTCCTTAGCATTCAACATGCCTGCAGTAAGACTTGGTAGAGAGGCACAAAAGTTGTGCAGAAAATATAAAGACAAACCAAATCATGGCTCCATTGCAAGCTGTCAATATTCAACTCCCAATATTTATTGCAAGTCAACCAAATAAAGTTTGCTAGCTTGATGTTAATTTATCACAGTTGAAATAGCCTGAAAACAGCCTTTATGTTTTATCAGTTTGTTGGAAATGGAAGAAGGCTCAAGAAATAGCAATAGCACTTTGGCCATATGAAGGCTGGTATAGGAATAATCCATATCATGCATTCCCCATCTACCAGCACACAGTCTAAGCCTGCGGGTATGGTGAAGAGAAAGAAGACACCTGAAGAAAGGCATGTAAGAAAAGTGCTCCTCTAGTGCCTTTTTTAAACATCTCATAAAAGGTGGAGAGAAGAGAATTAACAGGGTTAAGCAGTAGATCATCCAGTACTGACATATAGTTCAGCTGTTCATTATTTCTTATCAAGAAGCAGAGAGAAAAATAAAAGGATCCTCTCATAACTTTTTACAGGAGGCTGGTGCTCCACTCTCAACATTCCGGGGGAAAAAGCTGAGCTGCTGGGTTACATACAATCATGATCAACATGTACAAATGGAAAGACTGAAGAAATGTTTTTCCTGGAGCTTTAGCCTTGAGCTTCCATGAGTTAGTTTGTTATCAAGATTTTCTACTATTGTATTTTTTCCACCTATCTCTTTCTGTTAGCCCCAACTCTGTTGTTTTGTAGCTTCTTTATAAACCTTCTGGTAGTGCACTTTTTTTGTATTGGCCCTATTTCTCTTTCTGTTCCTCTGCAAGTACTGCAGCTATTAAAACCAGCCAAATTAATAATTGCTAACACTGTTATGGCATGCAGAGTAAACTCAACACCAAAGCTACTGGCCAAAATGGATAGTTACCACTATTATCTTTAGGTCTGCATTAATCAGTTTTATTCTGATCCAACTTTCTGGTTGGCTTTATTTTATGATGGACAGCACATATCCTTCACACATGTGGACTGTATCATTCTTCAATATATTTTGCCTTATGAGGCTTGTAAACAGTGATAATTCTACTGGGTAAACAAGATTGGGTAAAGAGTTACTTCCATAACACTTTAGCTTAAATACATGTAAAGGAGTTACCAAGCTGATGCTGCTAACACAATAAAAGTCACTGTGTTCTCAAGTTCAGAGAAAATTATGTTGACAAAATAAAAAAAAAAACCTGCTGTTTCTTACCAGTCTTTTCATGATAGCTTAAATACACGCATAAATAGCCTAAAGATGCCATAGCTCTTTCAGTATGGTAAATCCTAAATTCACATCTGTCTAATTCAATGCTTTTTCCAACAAGTGACTTGAACTTACCTTTACATCACTGTCAGAATCCAGACAAAAAGCAGTTGTGCAGCTAGAAGAGTTAAGTACCTTAAAAACAGCAGCTGTCACACATCCCCCATCCCCCATATTGCATAAACAGTTCATTTCTAATATACACCAGCATATTAGCATGGCTTAAAGTTCTGTTGAATATCACAGAATGGCTGAGATTGGAAGGGACCTCCAGAGGTCATCTTGTCTAACCCCCTTGCCAAAGCAGGGACACCTAAAGCCAGTTACCCAGGACCATGTTCACATGGCTTTTGAATATCTCCAAGGATGGAGACTCCACCACCTCCCTGGGCAACCTGTGCCAGTGCTTGGTCACCCTCACAGTGAAAAAGTGTTTCCTGATGTTCAGAAGGAACCTCCTGCATTTCAGTTTGTGCCCATTGCCTCTTGTCCTGCCACTGGGCACCACTGGAAAGACTCTGGGTTCATCCTCTTTACATCCTCCCTTGAGGTTTTTATATACATTAATAAGATCCCCCCTGAGCCCTCTCTTCTCCAGGCAAAACAGCCCCAGATCTCTCAGCCTGTCCTCATAGCAGAGATACTTCAGACCCGTCATCATCGTCAGGGCCCTTCATTGGACACTGTCCAATGAAGTTGCTTTCCAGCTGGATGGCCCCCAGCATATACTGGTGCCTGGGGTTGTTCTTCTCCAGCTGCAGGACTTTGCACTTCCCCTTGTTGAACTTCATGAGGTTCCTGTCCTCCCAATTCTCCAGCCTGTCCAGGTCCCTCTGGATGGCAGCATGACCATTTAGTGAATCACCCACTCTTTGTACTTTTGTGTCTTCTGCAAAGTTACTGAGAGTACACTCTGCCCCATCATCCAGATCATTAATGAAGACGTTAAGCAGGACTGGACTCAGGACTGACCCCTGGACTACACCACTAGTTTTATTATAGCAGTTTATCAAGTTGGCCATGACATATGACATATATATGTCATAGGAATACTCTTCACTTTTGCCTTTCCACTATCACTGGTGTTCACCTTGTGACCCTTTCTGGAAGTCTTGTCAGCTAAGACTTATTTCAAACAGATCCCTCATGTCCTGCCCCTGATGGGACTGAATAGCAAGGGAACTGCTGAGAAATCAGTGCAAGGGGAAACAAAAATGGCTATTAACTGGAAATAAAAAAATAAATATTTAAAAAATGGCAAATTCCCTCTTGAGGTTCAAAACCAGCTGAATTATAGTTCAACAAATGACCCCCAACTATTCTCAGGAACAAAGGCCCAGCAAGAAAATGAGAATGATTCTGCTGTTTTGGAAAAGCCACTAACCCACAACATGTGCAGACCATTTAGGAAACTCCTATTGATCTAGTTAATAAAGGAATCAGTGAGTTTTTCCTTACTTGTACTTGTTTCTAGGCCTTTAAAAATTGTATTGTAATGCTTAACAAATGCTTACAGTAAATAATTCCATATTATAATTTGCTCAGTGCTGACAAATAGTTTCTATACATTACACAACAAATAAAAAGAAATAGACTACTGCATGACCTATACATTGTACAACCCGTTTTAAACATGATGCAGCTAGAAATAATAGAAAGCTATGTGGAGATGCCGATAGGCTGGGGATGGCAAAGGTTTGGTAAGATCACAGAGGTTAAGTCTATACTGTGGGTCAGACCACTTCCATAGCATGTGCTGCAGTTCTGGTCTCAGTTCACTGGATGGAGGAAAGTATGTCTGAGGTTACCTCCTTGCATGAAGCCCTTACCTTACGATGAAAGGACTCCCAATGTCTCATTATATAGATTTAGCTGTGAATATTCATTTCTTGTCTGTGTGTTTCATGAGAGGTTCGGTTTACCAGAGCAATTTACTTTATGCAAAAATTTCAGAATTAAGAGTCAAATTGAAAAGATGCTGTATGTCTGATCCTTGTATATTGCAGGACTGCAGAGACATTCACAGCACTGGTCATAAAGCCATGACAAGTTTCCATTGCAAGAACACAAAAATTGTTTTGAGTGAATTGAAACAATGCATTTGGCTCACAGTTATGTTCTTCCTGTATTGAGGAAGCTTATGGAAGCTGAGTTGTAGTCATCAGTTGACTCAATACTTAGCTGTTGTCCACACGACCAAGACAGAAATGATCTGCCATATCCTGGATATTAATACAGCTTTCAATGCATTGGTTAGTAAATCTTTTTCATACTTTTTCTAAATCTACATATATCATTTCAGGACAAGGAGTAAAAATGTAGGCAGTCATACTAAGCAGATGTATTTTTCACTCATGATTTTACTGTAAGATATATTTCATTCATTTTCAGGTAAATGCTTTAAAAATGAAATCACTTGTTAATTTAGATACAAAGAAAAGGCTTCAAAAATTATTAGATAATTTATCATATCTTATAAACCTCAGTTCTTTAGAACTGCCAGAATTGCCAGAAGTATTGAAATGCAAAGTAAGCAAAGGAAAAAAATTTAGCTGGAGCCTTTGTCTGTCATTTGAAATCAATGTTAACATTAAGTTTCACCAAGAAATTAAATGGCTTTGTTTTAATAGCTGAATGAAGCCCAGAGGCAGATCTCATTTCTTCCAGGTAGTTACCTGGATGATACAGTATGTCAGAAGACATTGGCTTAGGCTCTTACATTTCTTCGTGCTTCATGTCATTCAGAATTTCCTTGTTTCTTTTACCAATCTGTGAGTCACTTGTGGGACAGTCAGAAACTGTGGCCCTAGGTGTACACCCTTATCAGGGTGAGGTCCTATTGCATCTCTTTCCCTTTTGAAGGAAATATTCACGTGCAGGCAAGGAGCTGAGAAGGAACTGTAGGTCATTTCAATGGGTCCTGGTCTGGGTTGTCAGCGGAAGAAGGACTGCACAAAGCATCAGACAGCAAACTCTTCCCCAAGAGCAGATGTCTTTAAATGCATCTCTGCTACTTGTTGCCCATATGCATTTGGTAATGTTCTCATGCTTAAATATGACACTAAGTTGTTAGCAGACATACCTCTAATTGTGTCTAGTTGATCAATGCTTACCAAGAGCAAATTTTAGACTGTTTTGGCATTGATTGGTTGGCAGTATGAAGGGATGAGAGCTAAGTGCAAGGCCCTGCCATGATGCTGAATATAAGTCATCTCCTGTTACTCAGATAAGTAATAATGTATAGCATCATGTCATTACTGTACTTAAAGCACTAAATTTTTTAGTGAAGACAAAGATAAAATGTATCCTGTCTTCCCATCTGCCCTAGTAGACTTGATTACTGTGGCTATGACCTGACTTACTGTGGTAAGAGACCTGTTTTATATATAATTTTAAATAATTAGGCATTGAACTAACTTCTGAATAGGTGAAATTGTAATGTCTGCCTTTCCTAGACTAAGAGGTGATAGCACTGCTGGAAGGAGAAAGCCCACGCCAATCCCAGTGGAAATGGACTTGAACTCAGGAAGTCATTAAGTGAAAGAACAAATGGAAATTACTCAGTAGCTGAGCTGCTGAAAAAGGACATTAAAGAGAAACAGCGATTTTCTTTTTTTTCCCACTTTTCTTGAGGGTTGCTGAGCAAGAAACTTGTTTAAGGCAAAGACATAGGCATGGGTCATCCTAAGAGAGAAGTGAGTGCCTTGTTATTCATAAAATACAGCATACAGAGGACAGAGGAAAACAGAGCAATACATTGGTGTATAGATATGTGACCTTTACTGACAACGGACACGGACAAGAGAGGGAGAGCATCAAAGCCTTAATATAAGCATTTTAGGTAATTTTTCATACTCTGATATAAAGATTCTTCCAAATACATCACATCTTAGCATTATCAGAGTAATTTTCTTTATATAGTCTTCTGGAACAAATTTGCTTAACATCAACACAGGCTGAACTGGTTTGTTGCCATTATTCAGGTATGGATCAATCAACCCCTAATAAGGCTAACACATGTAAATTTTCTTTTTACTTTTACAGATCTGTCCTTTCTCTCCTCCCTGCATTTTCTTTTTTTGTTTGTTTGTTTTTTTTTTTAAAGAAGTCAGGTTTATAGTCAGTTTGGGTTTTGGTTTGCTTGACTTTTGTTTTTTTGTTTTTATTCCCTTCACATCAGGACAAAATCCATGACTTAGCTGCTGTGAGAAGAGGTGATTTGGGCTGATGGTGTTGGCTGGCCATAGCCACTAAGGAAAATAGCTACTGGCATCCAGCAAGGAATTTAGAAAAGGTAGAAGAAGAAAGGGAGAACAGAAACTTTTCTATGTAGTTACCTTAGTGTCTTCTGTGATTTCTTTTTTATTATTACTGTGTGTTTGATTTGGCTCTCTTGTAATGTTAATGTAAATGTTGTATTTTAGGGTATGATCAGTGATTTCAGAATAGGTTCATCAGCTTTCCCTTAGTTGAGAAGCAATAGAAGCAATTATTCTTCAGTGAGATAATTCAGGTTGCTACTCAGAGAATGATTTTCATCCAGTGTAAATATCAAAGATGTTTACAAAATGAAAATTATTTTTGTTTGCCTTCAGCAGACCTTTTCCTCAAAAACTATATATATTTTTTCAATTGATAAAATTAGTTACTTAGTTAAAAAGTCATTCTGTTAAAAAAAAGAAGAAGCATAAATCAAAAAAATTTCATTGAAGTCACTATAAACACTGAGAATATGGTCAAATGTTGCTTGTCTCAGATTGCTGATATTTTTATAGCTTTGGTAATATTTTCAAAAGATAGCAGTTCCAAATGTGTTTTAAATAATTTGTTCACTATTCTTTAAATAATTTCAGAATGCAGATATAATTTAAAGATGGTGTTAGGGGAGCTGTGCAGAACAGTAGGATAAAATGCCTTAGCAAAAGCTCTACTATTGTCCTGGTTAACTCTCCTGTATGATAAATAAGGTAAATGCATGTTCAACTTAACTGTGACACAGCCTTAGAAAAACCTTAATTTACAGCTCCATAACTGCTGTTTTCCTTGGAAAATGTCCTTCTTTATTTTGGACACATTTTTGAAGAAATATTTATTCTTATTCAGTGTGGCAAGGCCAAACACAGACATGTTCTCATGCATCTGAGCATGAACCAATACAATGTGTATCAAGAGGCCTCTCACTCTTCTACAGTACTGAATGTGTAATAAACAGCAATAAACAGCCAACCAAAGGGGGTTCTTGTGATTTTTCATTTACGGCTTTCATCTTTCCTGACTTTGCTATATTCTGTGAAAATTAATTCACTCACTGTTACTGCTTACAGACTTCAAATAATTCTCCAGTATTTTCTACCTACTCCAGACAAGCTCAAAACTGCCCTAGAAGTCTTTGTCCTTTTTATATAGGATTTCAGTTTTTTCATTATTCATGTAAAGAATACATATTATACATCTTCTAAACAAGAAGTGTTTTCTGCAGTCCCAGTTAAATATCTTGGCATACAAGACAGAGATCTAGTTAATACCTCCTGTCCTCTCACAATGTCCTCAGAAGACTGATCAGTGAGAGATCCTATTTTCATGGCCCTGTGTTGGAACCAAGAACACAGAAAAATCCCTTTCCATCAATGCCTTTAAAGTCTCATCTTCACAACTGTCTGTTGCCTGCCACAGGGATGATGAGGACAGCCTTCTAGCCCTTCCTACCTTCCCAGGTGATCATGTTCTCATGGAAGCAGTTTAAATTACAAAAACTCCCAAGCATCAACTAGAAATTTTACTAGATCAGTCCCCTGGGGAAACAAGTCTAAAAAAATCTGGTGCATGTTAGAGGGTGACCGTGCAGAGCCCTTTGGACCTGAGCAGGGCAGAGCAGTGCCAGGGCAGAGCTGAGTTGGAAGTCTAGCATCATGGGACCTGTCCAGCTGCATAGGGACAGCTCAAACCCTGCAGACCTCATAAGGAACAGCTCTTCTGCCTTACATGACACAGAGTTCATTTATTCCCTCCCACTTCTGATTCCATCAGTCATGCCTCAGCTTAAGGAACAAGAATAATCCAGTTTGTACTCAATTCATGCAACAAGCAGAAGTCATACTGTAGTTAAACAAAAGAAAATCTAGGCAGAAGTGCTAGGAAAATTAATATAAAGAGAGAATACAGAAATAAAGAATGATGCAATGTGTACCTAGAATGAAAAATCTCAAGCATCTATCTTATATCTTACATTGTTTGAAAAACTATACATGACCATGAAATGAAAAAAAAGAAACTACTGAATACCCAAGAGTTTGAACAGTTATGGCAATATTGTTCCCAAGAGTTTGAACAGTTATGGCAATATTGTTCCAAATTTATACATTCCTACATTTCTTCAATTAATATATATTTATTTTCATGTTTACACATATACTCATGCACACGCATAGGTATATGTATACTTTAATGGCAGATTTCCAGGTACAAAATCTCCAGCATGGCAAATTCTTATAAACATCTGTTTTTGTTGGTCCCCAAAATATTATTAGGCAAAATTCATCCCTTATCTAAAATAAAGTTGTCTGCAAAGACATAACATCAGGAATTAAATACATCAGTAGAACAGTTTAGTTAGTAACTCATCTCCTAAAATGTAATACTGACAAAATATCTAATAATAATTAATTATAATCTAATAATTTTAAAGAAAGTTATAACTGCTCATATATCCAAACTGATATTTACTACTGTGTGAAGAACAAAATTTATACCTTATAGGAATATCACTTTTAACAAGTTATTATGATGAACACAAGATACAATTACAACAGACTGCCAAAATGACATTTTGTGCCATATTCAAATATAATCCCTGATATTTTCAGTTGCCAGAGGCAGGGGGAAGAGTCTCCTAATGTTCTTTTTCCTACTTCCCTTGATTAGCATCAGCTTTTATGTAAAGTCAGACAAATTAAATGATCTGTGGCAGTGTTTGTTATTGAATATCCAAAGGCATTAAATTTCATATATTCGGCAATGGATTGAATGTGCCTGAAGAAAAATGTGAAACCAATAAACTACTAGATTATAGTTTATGATACCATATGTAATGTCATCAAAGTGAGTGAACAGCAGCCTCAGAAATACAGTCTTAGTGCAGTAAAAGCACTATATTCACATGTTCAAGATCAAATGCTGGCTTTAGAATTTAGCACAAGCTAAATTAGGATTAGAATTAGAATTTAGCACTTTCTAACCTGAAATCAGCCCTGTAAATGTTTCCTGATGAAAAGAATACAACAAAGATGTCTTAACATAAACTTGCCTTGTCACTTGTAGAAGTCATTAAGAAAATGATGGCAGCACCTTGAAAACAATGAAGACTAAGGTTAAATAACAAATATTTTAATTTGGAGGAAAACAACTTTCCCATATACAAGTAAAACCAAACACTACAAAATCTCCAACAAAATCCCCTAAGCTGTGGGCAATTCAACAAGTTGGAGAGAACCACTGAGCCCTGAAACAGAATATAGCTAACTTTTTTCCTTCTTTTGCCACAAACAGCTGTACCTTGTCATTAGACACATGCCAAAAAACTTCACCCTGTCTGCTGATTGCACACAGTTCTTTATTACACACACACACATGAGAATTATGTTCTATATGCAATTATTTACTTTTGTGATTTTAATTTGTCATTTATCTTATGGGTAATAGACTCGTCTTTGTTCCAGGGCCATTCTTCAATAACGAATGAGAATGAAAATGTTAACAGCAAAGCCTGTGTAAGGAAACTGCATTAAAATGTTCATAGTTTTTGCAGTCAAGTTGAAATCACTCTCTCACTCTTTGCAACATGTTTATTAGCAATTACTGACATTATGAAATGTTTTCTTCTGAACAAAAAGGTCACTTTTTAAAAAAAAATTTTTAAAGGGATTCAAGTACAACATTGACCCATATACTCCTTTTGTCTGTTAGCTCAGCTAGTATCTCTAAATACTACAGCACAACCACACCAAAGGCAGGATTAGGTTTATCCAACCTAAACCTGAACTTCTCATTCCGATGAATAGAAAGCCAACACATGCTCAGGGATTTGACACAACTATCCTGTCTGCAATCCATTTAGTCCATTTGCTTATGCCTTTGCTTTATAGTTCCCAAATAAGTTTTTCTTCTCTATGGAATTCCAAGTCACATTAAAAATTTAAATGCAAGACTTAATGAAGGAAAGTATTTATATCTGGAAGAGCTGGTCCTAATCCTGCTCTTATTTTCTCTTTTTACTGTCCTTGTAGTGATGAGCCTACAGCAGTACTTCAGATTATTTCCTTACAAGTCATTGCAGAAAGACAGGAGGTGCAATGATAGTTGTGGCATCGATCAGCTTCTGAACTCCTTTCTGAAAACTTTGGAGTAGGAATTTAAAATAAAATTATCAGCAAAGGTACTGCTGGGCAGTGAACTTCTAGTCTGAATGGCTCTCCACTACCCAAATAATAAATACTGATAGGAAAAATACAGCCTAAGTATTGAATATATAAAAATCTTGCACCTTGATACCTTTTCAGATTCAGAATTATTGCCATGCAACTGTATATTATTTGTTTTATATTGGGACATTCCTTAAATGATGGAATTAGCACATCTTTTTACTATTATTACAAGTATTTTTTACATATTGCCTAAAAGTATGAAGAGTAAATCCTCCCAGAGAAATGACTGAAATATGTAATTACATTATTTCCCTGGTTGGATGGTACCATATATGCACAAGGTGCCAAGTGGTGGGGAATGTATCAAACTCAACACCTACCTTAACAGCACATCTAAAGTAATAGCTCAAGTACAGCACATGACATGGCAAAACTGGTGCAGAACCAAACCCTTCATGTCACTCACCAATTTCTTAAACTTTAGCTGCTGGCTCCAAGCGACATGAAATCTTCATTGGACATATTTTATGTGCAACAACTTTCTCCTCTGCTAATGAATGCTGTTTGAAGTACTTCTTGCCTTCTTAACTCAGATCACATTCAGTAACAGTTCAATACTTCATACGTTTTCTGTCAAGACTATATCCTGCACTTTGATAGTGTCAATTATCTAATAGGACTTTTGCACCTCAATCTTCTATGTCTTAGAATAATACCATTTGTAAAGGATAAGATATTAAACCCTGGATATCAAGGTTCTCAGAAACAATGTAATCTCCAGCTTTCAATATACTGGTTGTCTTGACAATCTATCACTGAAAACAAAAGAGGAAACCACTAAAAAAGACATTCGTTAGTCCTACTGAGGATTTCTGTCTGAAGGCACAGAGATTTTGCTAGAACTGAGAATGATGTTTACTTATTTTATCAACTACAACTTTCCCCTTCATTTAAAAGAGAAATTAAAGTTGCCCCATTATCAAAGCAGGACTTGAACAGAACTGCTGAAATCCTAAAGCAGGTGTTGAACAATAACTCTATTTCCTTCATAGGAATATTCAAAGTGAATTCTTATGGGTTATGCTGGCATAATTTTATTACACTAAAGGAAAAATGTCTTCATCCATAGCTTTGTTCACCAGAACTCAGAACACTATCAAGTCAATAGGCAGATTTTACTCAAGTTCCATTAGAAACATACAGTCTCTTTATGGAAACCATCATCATGTTGCCTGATCATGGGAAAATACATTCACAGTAATTAATATTTGAGAAAAAAAAAAGTCATAACATACAACAAATTTACCATGAATTATCAAAAAGTCTCCAAAGATGAGTTACCTTTTTATTTTCTTATGACAGGTATGAAAAATCTGTCTTTATAATAGTGATGACCCTTCAAGAGTGGAAAAAAGTATATGGGAGGCATTTCAAATCACTTGGATTAGACTTGTTAACAGCAAATTGTTATGTTGTAATACTAGTAGGGTTATATTTAAAATGTTCTATAGCCTTTCTTTTTCCTAAAATGAGGATTTGGCTCTATGAGGAAAATCTCTGGCATTTTTGAAAAAAAAACAAAAAACAAAACAACCAACCTAAAATATATACATATACATAAAACATGTAAAGTCAAATATAATTCTACAAAAAATATTATTCAAATAGTTTATTGATTTGGATCAAACTAGAGTAACTGTTGAGATACTGTTGAGATGCATTAGAAAAGTAGAGAAGCCTACTTTACAGTCCACATTAAAGTAAAGAAATAAAAATTATTTTGTAATATTTTCTTTTTATACTAGGCAGGAAATACAATGCAGTATCATTGCCTCTGGGCATTCATAACAACAGGTTAAGTCTGAATTATGACCAGGCCTGGTACTTTTTCATGTATTTGGATTTAGCGATGGAACAATGGCATCTGAAGTAAAGTCAAAGAGAAAGGCCATATTTAGACATTATATTATAGATTTCATTTATGATTTCTGATTTTCTAAAGAAAACAGTGTCTCTAATGTTTCCCACTAAATTAGAACACTACATTTATAATTTAATCTTCTTTCCTTTGTATTTGTTTCCGGAAACACAAACCCAACACAAAAGAAAGAAGGTATGAGATAAGCAACGGTAGATTTGGAAAGAGGAAAGGCGAAGAGATTCATTTTGGAGAAGGGGGAAAGATGGCTTCTCTACCTACATAACAGTATAACAATAGAAATAAAGTGCAACAACAAATCTGAAAGTGTCTTGTGGATGACTCAACAGATCCAAGGCTTGTAATAATGTAAGAATAGATATTTAAATATATTATTTTCATTTTCAGTACCTTATATATGGTTTTTGGTTTTTTTGGAAAAACTAAGAAATCTATGAACTAGATAGATGAAATGTATGTATGTTTTTTGTCTTTAACTTGTCAAAACAAATAAGTGACATTTCTAATTTTACAGTGCATGGCAACTGGGAATTCACTGTAAGACTAAAATGAATCTTCCGTTTCAGCTTTCAAATTATACTACATTTATCTGTCAGATTGGGAAGACTGCCTCTCCTAATCACTTTCTCCACCCTGGGTATCTACGTTGAATAAATATTGAGCAACTATCGAATAAAGAGGTACGTTTTCTATTCTTGTGCAAGACAGAACGGCACATCATGCGCCTTATTTCAGTCCTCTAGTCAATGTTAGATATTTGTCTTCCTTATTTCTGCTGAGACTTTTTATTTAAAGTTTATTACACTTATAAAAACTTCCAAAAGATGTTTTATGATGAACTTAATATCTAATGGTTAGAAAGATAATACCATGTTGGCTTTCTTTTAGATAAGTTCATTATTGTTGATTTCAACATTTCCATTTCTTTGGGTTTATTTACTTTTCTAATGCAGCAGCTATTACACTGATGTTACACACACAAGAATGATTAAGAACATTTCAGTGCATCTTTTTCAGAAAAAGCATCATTATTTGCCTTTCTTCACAAACATTTAATCCCCTAAGTAGCAAATAACCTAGAGCAGCTGGTGGGGGGTAAGATGCACTCTGAGGTAAGCCTCTTGGTGACAGTAGATGATCTCTGCTGTAAACTTCCCTCCACAACTTTCTCTAAACTCTCCCTGCCTTTCACAGGACAGACAGATGTGTTTCGTCACATGGAGTCCTTCTAAGGTTAGGACTGGTAAACACTGTTTCCATTTTTTGTATTCCCTAAGAAGTGGGGAACCTTTTACAAATTTTATATACTTAGATAAGGCACAGCTTTTTCTATTACCTTGCTTTTAGTTCAGTCTTTTGGAAACACTGGAAATACTACTTGCACAGCAGAAGCTTGCAGAAAACAGTCTGAACGTCTCTTCTCAGAACTCATGGAAGAAAAATAGAAAGTCTAAACCAGCAATGTTTATAGATTTTTAAAGCTATTGTTCCATTAACAATAAAAAATCTTTTAAAAGGACATTTGATAAAAATATCTTCATTTAGGCACAGATACAGAGGAGGAACCAAACACTTCCAAGGAACTGTGCTTGGCTTTCAGTGTCAGTCATAAACTGGCATGTGATTTTAAACTCTTTCTCTCATATTAAAATGACAGAAACATATAGGTTGAAAGGGACCTCTGAATAGAGGAGAATGATCACCTCTCTTGACTTGCTGGCTATGCTGTCTCAATGCAGACCAGGAGGCTGTTAGCTCCTCTTTGCTGCAAGGGCATATTGCTGGTCCATCTTCAGCATGAGTAAGGTACAAGTCCCTTTCTTTTCCAATTAACATATGCCTGGTCTATTTACAGATTTTTGTAAACTGAGAGCTTGATGTAAGAGCAGATGAGATTAAACAGAAATTTCACAGCTTTCAAATGTAAAGGAGAAAATATACTTCCTATTTTCACAGACCAAACTCAATCTACCTAAAAAAAAAAAAAAAAAAAAAAAAAAAAAAAAAAAAAAAAAAAACGAAATAGGGAGAGGCAAAGGCAGAAAAAGGTGAAGACAGGGAGATGAAAGGGAATAAAATTCATCAAAATATCACATCTGAATAGTTGAGAGATTAAAAGCACAATTAGACTTTCAACGTATCCTGAGACCAGTTTTCACTTTTGCATATGCTCACATATTAAAAAGACAAAGAGTACAATAAGACCATATTCATGAATAGGTATATTTTCATGTGAACGATAAATCACATACAATGTAATACTTCAGTGGATTTGTACCTCTTCTTGAAGAAGTCATGTGATATTTTTTAGCAGGGGTGATGTGATTTCTGGTGTTAGAAACAGGAAAAATGATAACTGGAACTACTAAGTGATAGCCAATAGTAGCACTTCTGAGTAATTTCAGTCCATCAGCTAATGCATTTATGCAGTTCTGTAGAAACTGGTACTCCATTATGTGTATATCAATAGAGCGAAAAGCTCAGAAGACCCTTTCAATTAAGTAAATGTGCACATGGTTTTCATAAGGTGTATTTGATAATTGTAATAAGAAAATACCCTGTGACCATAATTATCCAGCAGAAATAAGAAACCTCTCCCCGTGTCTTCTTTACTACTTACAGCAATAAGAAAAGAATGAAAGATCTTTCTTTTAATTCACATAAAACATTTTTGGCTATTTAGGGTTTTTTCTCTACAGTAAGAAGGATTTGTACTTGTATCTGTAATTGCTGGTCTTGCAGATCAGATTATGTCTTTTTTCTTCTAAAACAAAACAAAACAAAAAAACTATAAGTAATTTGGGAGTTTTCTTTTACTTTTGAAGTGGAGTAATTTTCCCCATCCCCCAAACCACAATATGACAATTATGTTTTAAGTCACCAACCAAAGAAATTCCCTTCATTTTTGGGAAATGAGGGAGTATGAATAACAACGCAATATCAGCTTCAAAATCAAATTTATTAGGGGGCTAGGTTCAATTCTCAGGGTATGGATTTGTAAGAGCCTGGAGTTTTTGGCAAAGGTGGATACAGAAGTTCCTGGTCCTCCACGACTGTGCCTTATACCTTTCTTTGCCATAGCAGTATAATTCTCAGAGGTACCGAAATGACAATAAAAACAGCTCAACCAAAACAAGTCAAACAATCCAACACTTTCTTTGATGATCTTTTCCTATTTGTTTTATGATGTAGCCCCACAAATAGTTGGGTTGGCAGACATGCACGGTTGGTTGCACAGGAACGGTTCCAGGAGTTCCAGGGATTATTAAAACAGCTTCACCACTGAAACCAGTGTCTCATGATACATTTACTTCCTCTGGCCTACAAGCCCTTTATTCCTAATTACCCCAATAATTCTAATGAGGTTGCTCAGCAAGACTGTGAGTTACCAAAGCTGGGTTTGAATTATACTCCAGCAATATAATTTTTAACAAGACCAGCAGTCAAAATACTTTGCCTTATAATCTTTTTTTTCTTTTTTTTTAAACTGGATAAGCTCTAGAGGACTGTTTTTTAATATTGTTGTTCTAAGAAAAAAACATTGGAAAGCGGGAATTATTTCTGTTTATTCAGATATAGTCACATACAGTTTCCATGTCTTTCTGAATAGCAGTTTATGTATTCACAAGTTTATGTGGATATGCAGTATAAATATAGACATACAGCCTTGTCTAAGGATAATGTACAAACAAGAATAATTCCTGCAATACGTACCAGTCCTGCATCTTAATAACAATGGTTTTCAGGGCTAATTTCAAAAAATAAAACCTTGAAGTATCATAATAAAGTCATAATTTCTAGTCTGGTGCACTTATATTCCAGGAAAGCATACTCAACATACATAACTTCTGTATAAATTGTGTGATATGTGTATCTGCAGCACTGCAGAAATGGCAAAGGCCTAGGTTACTGATTCTTTGCTTCACTGCTTTTAATACAAGTCATCTAACAAGGTAATGAGGTAGATGACAGGAAATTTAATATTAATTTTGCATGGCCTATTCAACCCTTTTTTTTTTTATAAGAGTTTTTTGTGATTTACCTAAACTAATATCATCTAGTCAGAGATGTCACTATCTGGATCTATTTACACAGAACAGTATAACTTACTGTAACACAGAATTTACCATTGCCAACATTATCCCTCTCCTACAGCAAGACAATAAAATCTTGGCTTTCCAAAGCAAGAGTGTTTTTATGCAATGCTGCAGTTGATTTCCTTTTCTACAATTGATTTTTATTATATTCCATAGTCAACCACTTTCAGCAAATTTAAATATTACCTGCAATATGTATTCTTGGAATGAACCTGCTGTAGTCATACAAGGAGTTCTGTAAACTGTTCCTGTAGATGCATCTTACAGTTTAATATCCTCAGATTAAAGAGACCATCACAGCATTTTATATGCTGAGGGAGGCAAAAAATTTACAATGAGCACATCATTGATAAACATTACTTTGAGGTTTGAGAGTCTACTCCACATACAACACTGCAGGAAATTGTACTGAATCAAATGAACTTTTTTTTTCTGGAAACATCTTCATTTGGACCCAGACTTTATCATAAAAATGATCTTTCCATTTTCTATATGTATTAAAGCAAAATAGAACACGTGTGAATGGGGATAAGCAGCCAGTATTCACAATACATAGTTTCCCATTTCCCAGCACTACAATAGATAGATAAATAGTCATGGCAACTTTTCTGAACAATGGAATATTGCCTGAAAATTATTTTACACTTCCATTCAAGCAGTCATTGAAACAATGACATTTCCAGATAAACATCCTTTGATCTGGGATGACTGCTGTTTGCTACAGCAACGAGTTGCACCATTGATTGAAAAGGCACAAAAGTTGAAAGTAGTTGGACAATGATACAAAGGGCTTGCTAGTATAGTGTAACTATTTTTCAACTTATTGCCTTGTGATGCTGGAGATAGAAATTTCAAGTGGGGCATTTCAGCCACAGAGTTACACCCTACATTCTCAGGTGGTTTGCTTGACTTGGGAGCAGCAAGGACTTACCCTTGGACAGATTATGAGAGACTGCTGTGCTTTTTTGCTCTTTTGTTTCCTCCTGTTCAGGATATGGTTCTGTTTCTAGCATTATCATCTTTACAAATGTGTGAAAAGGACTGTGAACCTAGAAATTCTTCAACTGTGTCATCTGGACTAATAAAACATGCTACTTTGCCCCACAAGTCTAGCTGCTCTTGTATCCAGAGATGACCACAGTTGCAAGCACACCCATAGAAGAACGCAGGCACTTGTATCCGGCAAAGTTCCTGCTCCTGTACAGAGATAAGACACTGTCAACACACTGTCTTGTTGTCTCTCAGTAGCACCTCATAGCTTGTGGTGCCTTTTGGTATTTTGAGCTAAAAAACCCTAAGTTTGCCATAGGTTCCATTTTTGAGCTGGGACTGGGTATTTCCATTGGTTTTTCTGGACTAAAGAAGGGCATCCACTGAATGTACTCACAGAGGTATGGTAAGATGTACTTTAATTCATATCTTCTATCCACTGAGAAAAAAGTTACATTCATTTTTTGTATACTTTTTAGCAGTGATGATTGCTTCTTTGCAGGACTAAACTAGTTTATTTAGGTATTACATTAATAATTTAGAAAGTTTTCCTCGTTGTTGTCTCTTTGCCAGGAAGCCAACCTTTTGCATTTGTATTAATTGCAGAGGTGTTGTTTTCTCAGTTATTTAGTTCATTAGTAGTGCAAAAGACCTGAAGCTCTGATGGTATAAATATTTTAGAGAGGTTCACCTTTCTCAGGGAGTAATGAAAAGGGCAAAGTCATGACATAATTTCTCGTTTTATAACGGGGAATTTATTCAAGCATATTTTTGTTACCGTTTGTCACTGAGGACACCTTACAATTAAATACCTTCATTTGCGCACAAGTAGCCCAGAAACCTTTTAAATTCCCTCGGAACTCTGGATTTTCTTTCTTTTTTTTCCTTTTTTCTTCATTTTCACTTAGTCTCGCAACTCACTGCTGCAACCAGAAATATTCATGCCAACACAATTAACAGTTTTATGCTTGCATATTTGAAGAATCAGTCTTTAATTAATAGCAAGAGGCTTGTCAAAAGTGCAAATTAAAAATAGTTTGCTTTAAAGGTGTATTTGAGAACACTGGGCGAAAGCAAGTTTGCAGGATGGAAACTATCCATATATCTTTTCCTCTTAAATTCTCAATATGTGGGTTAATTGAAACAATTGCGCACCATTGCATGACAGACAGAAGATCAGACACTGCTTAGAGTCACGAAGAAGATTTGTTAATAGGTGGTATAGAACATTTTCAGATGAACATGACAAGTTAATTCCCAGGAAGCCAAACAGACTCCATAGCCCAAATACTTTGGTCGATCGCATATTTATACAAACTCATCCTCACATCACTGGTTATCTTTTAAAGCCACTCTCATAAATGTGCTTCATTGCACCACTGTCATTAAAATGGTCTCATGAAAGTATTTTTCACTGTTTTAGACATTATTTCTCTGCTTATAGATCTTTTTTTAATAATTGGCTTAAAAAAAAAAAAAAAAAAAGACAGAAAGACAGAGAGAGAAACTGAAATTTATCCCTGTAGTGATTATTTTCCTTCTACAGTGGTTTGGCGGTGCACAAGTGTCCATGCCCAGAACCGAACTATTGACACATTAATTCTAACATGAAGAGCACTGATATATTTTCTTTGTGTTACTGGAGAAGTACATAAAGACTTACTATATAGGATCATCTCAGCTGGGACCACAGTGAAAAAAGTGACCTTACCAAGAGCCACACTTTTGCAGTCCCTGTCATCCGCAGACACCTACTGCTTAGACAGGAGTTAATCTGAATTACAGTTCAGAAAAAACTGCTGGGATGCAAGGGCTAGCAATAGATTTCTTATTTCCCCACAGCCACCCTCACTGTGCACAACTGGTATCATAAATCATTCTGTCACTTTTCTTCTCCTGAATTGCTTTTCTCCACCCCAACCTTTCTGTATCGTATTCCAGCCCTTATTTTTGCACCTATTTCTACCACCTCCCATCTGCCTTCACTTTGAAACTTATGCTACATGTTATACATTTATGTCATCTTTCAGCTTTTACCCCATGAACTGAGGAAATGGTGTTCCTCTGTGCTCTCTGGAAATGTCAGGAGATCCCACAACCCATAACATCCCTGGACAGCACTGGGGGCAAGCACATTCACAAATACTGATGGCATTGTGCCTACCAGGCACTGGTGATATATCTCAGGGTTATTGGCTCAAGAAAATCTGTAATTTTGAAACCTGTAAATATAATTCTTTTTACAACAAACCGCCTTTTGAAGCATATGCTACCTGTGCACATAATTCAAAAGTATTTGCAACAACAGATGGCTTTGCAATACGAGGAAAATAGACTAAGTCTCTCCTCAACTCTGAAATTAATAAGAATATAAATTCATAGGAATGTTACTAAAATAAACACCAAATCACCTACTTCAGGAGGCTTGGCATTGTGGTCAGGTGGTTGACAATGTAGAAAGTAGAATTTATCCATTTCTATTAATGTACCTCCATCATGAATATATAGTATACTTCTGTTTATTCAGATTTATGTCCTACTGCACGTAGGCATTATCATATGCTTTTGTAGATGCTGTAGTATAAATCACACTAATGTTTATTCTACATTGTTAGTAAGCTAGAGCACCTAATGAATAAAATCCAAATAGTTGTGTGATTAACAAGCAAGCCATCTTTCCGTAAGAAAACTGAACGAGGTGGACTGTCAGGAGCATGGGAGGAGGGTGCTTTTGCACCCTGAGCAGCAACAGAGGTACTGGGGGTTCACCCCACAAAGCAGGAAAGTTTCTCCTGGGAAAGTGAAAGGGCTTTTGTAACCAAATTTCCTTGCCAGCTGCATGTTATTCTGCATAACCCAGTCCCTCTTGCTTCCCAGCCGCTGCCCTGGAGCAGTAGGATGCTGCACACCCTGCTTGGACTATGGCTGCAGGAAGCACACAAACCCACCATCACCCACACAAAACCTGAGTTATGTAGGGGGGCTCAGTCCAGATGCTTTTCCCGAGGAAACCAATGGAAAAAAAATAAAGTCACTTCTCTTGCCCTCCTGCTTCCTTTGTGTTGTCCTCCCACAAACGTATTTCCTGACTTTCTCCCACGCTGTTCCCCTACCAGGAATGGCACTTCCACTCTCCTAACACAATACCAATTTCTTATTAAGTCTGTCTTCAATATCCACATGTTTCAGGGCATTTACTGTAGTAAGACACGTCTATCCACAAAACTTTGCAGAGCATTGCATTTTTAACAAACTACAGCCTGGCATTTGTGTCATATGTATATGATGCAATTTATAAGAGATCTTATTACCCTTATTTTTCTAATACCTGAAGATGTCTTTCTTCAGTTTCATTTCTGCTTCTGTTGATCGCATAGTGCTTGCAAGGTGCACCTGCCCTTTTACGTTTATGTGTGTTAAAAAACATTGCATAGAAACAATAACATCCTTTATCCCCAGTGAGATCAAAATTGAACCTTTAGCTTTTAGAATAAAATTATTTTCTCATTTCAAGTGGCACAAGTGAGTTAATTTTCTTTTTAGGTGAAACATTCAGTTTGAATTTACAGATCCAAACGTTCATTTCAATATGATCCACAGGCATTTGTCTCCTTTGTCTCTTCATGTAGTTTGCAGTTCTTTTTGGTCTTTATATGAATAAAACAGCATTAAGTTGACTGGATAGTCAACTGGCCCTCACCATTTGCTTCTAGAGATCCAGATGAAAGTAAACATCCACAATTATTTTCTTGTGTACCTTAAGTTACGGAAGCACCTGTAGTGTCCTATACCTCTCTAAAAGTTATACTGAAATCATATCAACTTGTCTTGCCAGTCTTTGTGAAGTTTATGATATTGGTTGTCTGAAAAACACTCCAGGTTATTCTGATAAATAAATAAAGTGAAAAATTTTAATACATTCTTCCCGAAGTTAAGATAGTTTTTCTGACATTGTGAAAGGAAAAACAGAAAGAGAAAAACATCAGTAAGAAAAACAAATTTCAATGAGGAGCACAGAGTTTTCAGCTGTGGACTGTAACGTAATGTTTAAATTCAAACAAAAACAAAGGAATTTCCATGTAGGTGTAGACAAACAGTAGCAATGCCATGACCTGGACTTTTTTGTTTCGCATGGAAAAGAAATATCAATAGAGCATATACAGGCATCTGAATCTACTTAGTAACATAAATAAACATGAGCTATAAAGAAGAAAGTCTCTTCACTAGATTACTTTTCATAGAAAACAGTAACTCCTCTGTTAATGTTATCTTTCAAAATTCTGTTTTATGGTTGATATTCTAAGAACAGTAAAGTGTTATATTACATAGTTCATTAACAACACTAGAAAGGGATCAGTTCTGAATTGACATTTGCCTGAATGTAATGATCCAAACTAGAGCAACCTTTGCATATGAGCCATTTGTAATCCCTTCCTCTCAGAAAGACAGCTGGATGTAAATGTGCTTATTATGTCAAATTTGGGTCAAAACTGTAGCTGGTCTAACCCAGGAAATTGCCTTGACTTGAAAGAGGCCACCTCAGTTTACAACAGAGAAAAATCAGTTCCAAAATATGTTTGGTGAAAAAAAAAATAAAAATTGAGAAGTCTAGACTGCAACTTTAAAAAAGAAATAAAATTTTAAAAAAGGGACACTCAGTAGTGTATATGTTGTTTGTTCTCCGTGAAAAAAAATGTGCAAAATGATTCATTTTTCTACAGCTTCTTTTGAAGCAAAAGAAAACAATTCTTATTTCAATACTGATGGTGTGTTTGGTACTGTTATTTTTTTTTAGAAATTGTATTTGACTCTTTCTGGTTTTGTTTCCCTTCTTCTCTCAGTTAGATAACAACAATTTCTAAGAAAAGTTCATGTTTTCCTACTAAAAAAAGAAGATAAAAAAAATAAGTGTGTAATCTCAGAGTAGGGGTTTTTTTTAGTACTTTGATGCTTTTTCCTTTTTCTGTTAGGAAAACATTAAAATAATGATAAAGCATTTTTCTTCCACTTTTATTATATTTTTCCTTTATTCTCACCATTTTTTCTAGTGTAGGGAAACAATATGATGAAAGAAAGAAAAATGAAAGTTAAAATCAGATTTTTTAAAGCAGTTTAAAGAACTGTTTTTAAAACAAGGTATTTGATATATTGATTGAAAAATATAATAAAACACAGAAAAAAACTTTCAGACGTTTGGAGTTATATCATGATGTCAGAAAACAGGTAGTTGAGGAGAACATGTTTATTACACTGAAAACAAGAGCAAGAGTTCCGTAAAAGGAAAGTTCAGTCTGTCTTGTTAAATAACTGCTTTTTTATTTCCTCTAATGAGGAAATTACAGTTTTACCTACAAAGTTACTGCGCAGTTCAGCATACTGAGAGGGTTTAGGTATGCAACTGTTACACTAATATACCATAACAGAGAAACAAGAAAGTAATGTTTAAGAAGAAAAGATTTTCAACACTAAGGGCACAAGCTGTACAGAGAAACATGTGTCTCTGTTAGCATTTCTCTTTCATTCTTTGACTTTGCTTTTTTGCATTAGTATATATTAGTTTTTGTAGTTATGCGAATCTGAGAATTATACTGTATGTTGCATCAGTTCCCCATCTAAGCAACTTAATACGTAAGCTAAGACACCATATTTGCTAAAAGAGTAGTGCTTGCATCTCTAGTTCCTGGACCTCAGGAAAAAAAACCCAAAATCCACAGATATGTATGTGTCACCAGAAGACCATACCCATCTGTTCTCTTTAAGCACTTCTGATCCAATACCATGTTCCAGTAGCAGAGACTCATATCCCAGTCCAAGGTCTGATGCTCTGAAGCCTTAATGAAGTATAAGGTCAATGTTGTGCATCACAACGCAGGATAAAGAAATTTGTTCCAGTTACAAAAAGGTTTGTTTCAGCCCTGGTTGTTCTGCTTCCTCCAACATGTTCTCTATGTATTTGAAGCTTCCCTTGTATCTCCTTTCTTGAGCAGATGCAAGACTATCATCTCTGATTTTCCATTTCTCCTCCATGGTGAGGAGATTTTCCACAGGATGACATCATATCTAGTCTGTTGATTTTGAGCTGGTAACTACCCTCTCCAATGACAGAGGGAAAATTTTCTCTTTCTTTGCATGTGATACCATTTCTCCCCACTGAAAGTCAGTTGACTGAGAGACTTTCAGGCATTGTCCCTCAGAGGCTAATGCAGCCTGACCATGCCCACAACAAAGTCAGAAGAGCACTTGGCCCTTCCTATCTCCATCTCTACTTGAGCTTTTTTTCTGGAGAATGACCTATTGTATCTCACTCAAGCCCAAGTAGTAACCATATCATCTGATAATCATAGAAGTAAAATAGGTAACTGCTTATGCAAAACAATCTGCACACAAATTTTCACTTGTGTCTTTGTTTCACTTTCAGTCATTATAAACAGACTTCTTGATTCAGACATGCACCTACCTTTACCAATTTAGCACTTCAACAAAATGTCACAACATATAAGCAATACTCTAAGACTAACTGATGCTTCACTGTATTCTTCAGTGACAGAATCAGAATTAAGGTCACCTGTAGCAAGGTCTAAACCTGACATTTCTGAAATGACACTGCATGAATAAGTACTATGACAAAATAAACAGAAAAGGCAGAAAGGAAAAAGAGAGAGGGACTAGCAAAGGAATATGAGAAAGGTGAAGGAAATGAAAAGAAAGGATACACAGCTTATTAATACCTTTCCACATACTGGGGGAGAGTTGCTTGATCATTCGGTTCCCAGCTTCTCACGCACAGTTCTCTTTAGAGTGGGCTGCTCTTACCCATCAAAGCACCTTCTGCCAAATTGAGAAAATGTGGAAACTTTATTTTTATTTGTATTTGTATTTGTATTTGTATTTGTATTTGTATTTGTATTTGTATTTGTATTTGTATTTGTATTTGTATTTGTATTTGTATTTTTATGGTAACCCTTTCAGTCCCCATCAGTCTTTGACTAGCATTCAGAAACTCAAAATGTTTGGTTCATGGCTCAGAATTTAGTCATCAAGAAATACTGAAAAGGTTAAACTTCTTTTTATGTCTGACAGGGCTTTAAGCATCAGCCAACAATTATTGATGATGAAACATTTTATTTATATTTTTGCTTTACTAGAAAAAGAATTATTCATCCTTTACTCTCAAGGTAGAGCTTGTAACTTATTAAAGATTTGATTTTAAAACTAGGATGAAAGAAAGATATTGCCGTGATGGGTGTGTAACACCTCTGCTGCTGCCAAAGCCTATAACCTTCATCCCCACAAAGGATGAGGAACTGCAGATTTGCTGCTGAAGCATTTACCAGCTTGTATTTGTAGTGATATGAAAAAAATATGTCTTTTAGAAAGTCTGTAAAGCACTGTTGATGACCTGCAATCATGTAAGGCACATTTACAGCTGGCATCTAGCACCCAAGTGTATTTTGAAGAATGACATGATTACATTCTTGTGTCACAGTTTCTACTTATTATTTACTCCTAGGATGTTTTTTTCCTAGAAAAAACTTCTGCAACACCGATGATGCAGACAGGCACCATATCCTCCAAATAATGGTATTTCAGCTTTTAATATAGTGATTTGTGCAGGTATTGGCATGTTCTTTACATTCCACAGCTCTTTATTTGTGTTTGGTGAGTCAGAGAATACTACTTTCGTTTGATGGCTGTATGTTTTGCATATATACATGTGTACATATGTACATACACCATTACCTGAATGGGCTAGTATACCTGCTGTGTCTTCTCTGAACACAAAACATGTATGTAGACACTTATGGCTCAAAAGCAACACCCCAGTTCCTTTTTGTTTTTTCTTCACCACTTCATGAAATTTGTAAGAAATTCCTATCTTTGCTTTCTCAGCTTGGTTTAAATTGACCTATGAGATTAGAAGCTTTTGGAGGATAAACAAGAAAAAGGTTTTAATCAGCTTTGTTTACTTAGGAAACAGAGATCATTGGTGTCCCCTTTGTACAGCACCTAGCACACAGGAGCTCCTCTATTGACCTTTAGTGCAAGAAGTAATAATCCTTGTAAATATGACTATTATTTACTACTACTACTGTAAAAGAGTAGAGGAGTACTACTGTTATGTGCTTCATGTATTACTGTACAAAAGATATTAACCAAGCTTTAAATAACCTCTAAAATAATCTTTCAGTTCTGCTCTAGTTTCTAATTTTGTTTTCATTTTCTATAGAAGATGAGAGAAAATATCTTAGGCTGCCCACATTTCCTTTCAAATATAGAAAAATGTGCTAGTTCAGATTTTCTCTAATCCTGTCTGTACAAAACTTGAACTTTGCTGTGTAAAACGTGATTTACGTTAGAATTGGGGGGGGGGGGGGGGGGGGGGGGGCGGGGGGAAGAGAAGCATATAAGTAGATGAAAAGGCTAATGGGACAAAAGTTGCTTTCATTTTTTTTTTAACACTGTTTGCACAGTGACATGAAATGTTGGAGCTTGTCTTGAGAAAGTGGAAGATTACTGCTAGGGAACAGTATATCTATACAGCTGTCACGCATGCTGTGGAACAGATGTGAAGTCTGTGTATGAAGAGAAAGAGAAAAGGAGAAAGGGAGATTAAGTACTTTCCATACTTCCATGTCCTAAGTTGGCTTTTGGGACACAGAGACATATAGCATGGCAGTTGCCCATTTAACTTTTTCTGAGCTGTGCTAACAGTAATAGAGAGACAGCAACTTCAGCATGTTACTCCATTTGCACTAATTAATGAAGCATCAGTGAGAGCTATCAACATAGCGATAAAGTTGGCTCTGGGATGGCAGAAATCCTCTGATGTCACTTTTTGCCTTTCCACTCTGTAAGCTCTGTAAAAATGAGGTATTCTTGTACAATACATCCGTATACTGTGGGGAACCGGTCACTTTTCCATTCATGCAAAACTTTGGTCATCATTACCTTTGCAACATGCCTCTTGCTGTGTGCGAAACACTGTCCTACTGCACTCAGGGGAGCTACTCACATGAGTAAAGACCATGACATCAAGTTAATAATATATAAGCTTCAGAGCTCTTAGCACTCATGCTGGGAGACTGTCTAGGTGCACTAAGCCACAGGGCAGTAAAAGTTCTCTCTCAGTTCCCAAAATGAGAAGTGCCTTGTGAAGGGAAATTTGATTCTTTTGGCACCAACTAAAATGTAAAAATGAAAGCTACTCACTGGCTTCTGTGCCAAAATACTTTTTGATCCTGGGTACCAAATAAGTGGCTTTAAACCACTGTCCTACATGCTCAGCATGTATTGAAAGAATTCCTAAGGGCATAAGGTAGCTGACAGGAGGACATCTTCATCAAGAAAAGAGGAGTGGAGCTTCAGGACTAAAAAATATATAATTGAACTCTTTGTTCAGGGAGAAGTCCAGGCTCATGTGGCTCAATTTTAGTGATTTTAGAAGGATATGCATATAGAGCCATATTTTTAAAGTAATTTGAATGCTTAAAGATTTGTGCTGTTACTTATCTGTGTTTTCAGCAGCACCTGTTTTCTGAATCTTATTTACAGATAAACTTTTGAAAAATTCTCAGCAGGTATCTACCTTCATCCTATTTAAAAGTCTGGTCCCAGTTTTGCATTTGAAAGATTTAACACAGCATTAGGATAATTTTTAAATCCTTCCTTTGTGATCTTGAGCACCTTCTATGAGTAGGTTTCAGATGTACTTCTAAAGGCATTGCTTACATGTGTTTTTCTTTTTTAAGTAATTTACTGTGTCTGAAATCTGAGAATAGCTCTGAAAGTAATTTTCCATAACTACACAATCACTTTCCCATTTAAAACAACAGGGAGTGAAATGCCACTATTTCAAATTGAAATCTAACTACCCAGAGCAGACATATCATGAAGAACAATGATGAAAGCCTCCCAACCTCCACCACCAGGGCCATCATTTGCTAACATTAATTTTGCCCCCAATTCTGGATGCCACCCCCAACAGATTTCACATACTGTATGGATGTTCTCTTCTGACCTTATTGGAAAAAGTTGTACACTACAGGAAAATGTCAAGTGACTGGTGCTGTAGTTGTACACTACAGGAAAATGTCAAGTGACAGTCAGTACTGTCCCACAGACAGCCATGTGGTTTCGTGAAGAAGTTTCATAGGCATGTGCCTCCCCTTTATGTTTAATTCTGTACTGAGATAATTCAGCAAAAAAATACTCTCAGTTAGAGTTTCTAGATTGATCAAACTTGGCTGCCACCTGAAATAAGCCTGTATGCAAGATATTTCTAGTAATTTTTGTGACATATAAATAAATTGAAGACAGATATTACTTTCTATAATTTCTATGCCAAGTTACATTCAGATTTTCAGTTTTGTTTTTATTGCTGCCCCTATAACTGAAGTGCTGAAATCCTTTTAACATTACAGAACAGTGAGACAACCCAGAACAAGGTATTTTCTTTGTGCAGTATCTTACTTGGAGCTGTGATGTGCACAGGCCATATATTCCCCTCTGCAGGATCCTCAGGCAAATAATCACTAGGCAAACTGAATTTAATTTCAAGGAAAATCAACTGAACATCAATGCCGCTGAATACTCCTGCAGTGTTATGGTAGGTTTAACACGTGTGTCTATGTCATCATTCTCTTTTAGGAGACAACCTCCTAGTCTAGACAACAAATGCTGTGAGGCATTGCAGAAACTCAGGAAAATGTAAGTTGATATCCAAAAGACAGGCATAAATACTTCATATTTGTCCAGCAAATTTCACAGAAACCTCTCAATTTGCAAATGTCAAATCCTTTGTTGATTTGTTTGTTTCTGTTAAAAACTTCTTTTAAAGTACTTCATAGTATTTGATTCTGTGCAAAGTACTATTTCAAATTTTTCATCACCAAAAACCAAATAATAAATCTATCTCAAACAATAAGAAAGAAACTCCAGCTTCAGTGCAATCCTTCCTAAATCAGTTACCCTGTGTCTTTGCTATTTAACAGGAAGGTATTCAAACACAGGGTGTATTCTTTAAGGACCTGCCACGCCTTCCACACATCTCTCATGCACTTAACATACAGCATTTTTCACTTGCTCAACTCAAACCTCATCAAAGAACTCTTTCACGTCACTTTGGCAGGCAATTCTTTTATTCCAATCTGGATGTTCCTTTCTCTCACTTGAGCTTGCTTAGTTATGACTGGAGAAAGTAAAAGAAAGGAGTACTTTGCAGCCTAGCAGGCAAAATAACCACTGCCCTGTTTTCAAACATATTTGTACTTTCCCCCATTCTTTGAGAAGGGCTATTTGATTATCAGTATTTCTACTTCTCCAGAAAACAAAACACTGGAGTTGATAGTCTGTTTTTCCATGCCAGAGTAGTTTCTTGGCCTAGAAAACCAATGCTGTTGGAGACAGAAATTCTGCAAATTTTAAAATCCTTTTGCATTTTGACAATATCAAAGTATACAAATATACAAGTCTGATTTAGTCAATGATAGGCAGTAGATTATTTTTACAAGGCCTCTAGAAACATTTGTAATTTCCAGATGACTTCTCCAAAATGATCTGTTTTCTTATTTTGTATAACATTTTTTTCTGTATTGGTCTAAGAATTCTAGAGATCTGGGAAATGAAAGTCCTTAGGGACTCTCATATGGCAATATGTCATATTGCCATATTAAGCATCTAGACAAAATTTTCACCACAGTAACAAAAACATATTTCTTTCCATTTATTCCAATGACGGCTGAAGAAGCAGGTTGTAGGTCCCTTCTAACTGAAATTTTCTATTCTATTGTGTTCTGTTCTGTTCTATTCTAACTGCTCATCTGAAAGAGGAACAGGAGTCTTAAAAAAAATAATCAAAGAGAGTGTTACATTTCATGAAAAGTATTATATCTGAATCATCCACCAATAACAAAATATGACAGTTCCAGAAGGAGACTATATCAGCTAGCAATGGCCCAAATGTCCAAAAGTGAAAGGGGAAATCAGTCTGTACAGCTCAAATAGCTTCACCTCAAAACAAAGCAAAACAAGCAAAAAACACCCCACCCCCCAAAAAAACCCAACACGTGGTTGACAGCAGGCTCAGTAGGAGTCAGCAGTGTGCCCTGGCAGCCAAGAGGGCAAACTGCACCCTGGAGAGCATCAAACACAGTATAACCAGCCAATCAAAAGAGGTGATTATCCCGCTGTATTTAGCAATGGTGCGGCCTCACCTTGAGTACTGTGTGCAGTTCTGGGCTCCACAATTTAAGAACGATGTGAAGGTACTTGAATGTGTCCAGAAGGGTGACCTCATTGGTCTCTACAGCTTCCTGAGGAGGAGAAGTGGAGAGGGAGGTGCTGAACCCTTCTCCCTGGGATCCTGTGACAGCACACATGGAAACGGCTCAAAACTGCATTGGGGAAGGTTCACACTTGACATTGGGAAACATTTGTTTACCAAGAGGGTGGTCAAACACTGGAAAAGGCTTCCTAGAGAGGTGGTCAATGCCCCAAGCCTGGTGGCGTTTAAGAAGCATTTGGACAGTGCCCTTAACAACATGCTTTAACTTTTGGTCAGCCTTGAAGCAGTCAAGCAGTTGGACTACATGATTGTTGTAGGTTCTTCCAACTAAAATATTCTATTCCATTCTGTTCTGTTCTATTCTATGCTATGCTATGCTATGCTATTCTAAAGTATTCATGACATCATTGCAGCTAGCTGTAAAACGTATCTAAAAATACACACAGTATTTTGTATTTGCCAGCAAGTACACAATGGTATTTATACTGTTGTATTAAGCATTTACTGTGGTAGGACAACTTAGAAGCCAGAAAACACCTCCTAACAATTGATTTTGAAAGAAAACTGACACCAGAACTGTACCAAGGTAATAATGTGTGCTACAGAAGTGATGTGTTACTGTAAACTACCATTGAAATTCACAGCTTCAGACTTGACAGAAAGAAGTACCACACAGTTACAAAAAGAAGAAGTAATGTTTAATTCTTTATTTCATTGGCTTAACATTAAACCAATTAAATAATAACTTTCTTCTCCCAGAAATTAATTAGCACTAACAAATCTTCAAACATCAGTCTTTCTTCAGTTAATCAACAAAAGTTTAGAGTAATATATGCTCGTAGTTAAGAGATGCCCAAACATAGATTACAAGGTGAAGTCTTATAAAGTTGTTTCTAAACAAAAATTATCAGCTATGTACCTGCACAACACCAAGAAGAAATGAATAAGTTAAACTAATTTGTTTTGTCTGAAAGCCAAGCCAGATTTATATCAACTTTAAAACTACATTGTTTGTGCCTAATTGCTTGGTTATCCCTTTCCATTTCAGGAACTTCATCCATTTGCAAATGATTAAAGAAAGTACTTGCAAAGTTAAACTTAAGTATTTAATATCTCAAAATGCTAATTTCAAATCTGTATTAAAAAGCTGCCATAGAAGTTTTCCTGTATACAGCATGTTGATAAAATCTGAAGAAAGTTTTCAATACAATAGCAATCCATCGAGTTTCCTGACTTAGTCTGCTTGCTTTAACTCAAAGCTCTAAGAAAAAACTCCTGTGAAACATTTCTTAAACCTGAATAGTATTTAAGTAGTCTGAATAGATTGATACTTAGGAAAAAATGGTAAATCTGTAAGTAATCCTCAATGCAATTCAAAAATACCTTGCAGATAAGATACAAGTTCCATTCCTCTTTTAAACATATTTGTGAATTAACTATCGACTAGACAACTGTCCTACAAACATAAAAGTAGAATATACTGAAACTAATCTTAAACAACTTTTGACAGTCTTTGACTCAAAGTTCTTACTGGACTATCTTTTATTCTGATTCTATATGCAGCTTAGACAAAAAGATAAACAGCAACATACCCTAGATCTGATCACTGATACTGAAGCAAACAGCTAAATCTCAATATTAAGATGCTTTATCATAACTGCGAAAAAAAATCTTATTCATTTATTTAACTAAGTTACATAACTGATTTAAAAACAGAATGCATGTGACACTTTGTCCAGGTTGACTGGCTACCTAGAGGAAATAAAGGTTGTATGTTAAAGGGAGAAAAATAATGAAAGGAAAATTATCTGTGAATAAACAAGCTGCATATGGCCACAAGTGGAAACCAGCAGTAATGGCAAATTTAATCAAGAATTGGGAAGAACTGTTGACAAAAGTTTCATATACTTTTGGTCCAAAAGTCCATGTACAGCTGGAAAAAGTATCTGGAACAAAAAGAAGAAGCTGAAAATTCATGAGCAAAATTATAAATTAATTGGCATTAAAAGACTAAATTCAGACTAATAAAGAAGGATGTAATCTCTTTAAGAAAAAATAAAGAAAAAAATGGTGCATGTTATATCAAAGAACTATAAATCTGCTCCACCATTCAAAGTGTTGAAGGTCTCTTAATATTGAAAAAAAGAAGAAAACAAAGAAGGCATTATTGTGGTAGGGGTCTGTTGAAGGAACCCAAATTCAGAAAGACCAGTGGACTGAGGCTTTCTTTATGCAACAAGCAGAGTTGCCAGGATGTCTAAAATTAGGATTCAATAACTGCTCCATTAGGAAAGAAAAATAGGAGAATACAGGTTGTCCAGAAAACCCTTGGAAAGAGTATGAAACATGTACGGCTTAAGGAAGAATGCTTTTAAAAGACCATTATTTTAAAGGACTGTAAAGCAACTGCCTCTTTAGAACACCAGTGAATAAAATGTTCAATTTCCCCTATTGTCCCATTTAAAAAACAAACAAGCAAACAAACAAACAAACAAAAAAACCTCGAAAAATAAACAAACCTTTGAGTCTTTTGGAGCATATGCTAGGGAAGAAAAGAAAGTGAGAAATAGCAGAATTGTAATGACATTTCTTTATTAATCTTTACATTTAGTACATCAATATAGACAATGTGCATATTAGAAATCTAATGTGAAAATAAATTTATCTGACTACAAACAGTGATTAATTGTTGGAATACTTTTTTAATTGGGAACTGACTGCATCCTGTGCTGTACTTCTAAGAGGAAGAAACAGTGTGCTTAGTACGCTTAGGAAGAACTTGGGAAGGGAACACTGTGCTTTACTTGTCATTCACTGACCAGAGACTAATAATGAATTCAGTGAGGACGCTCTTATATAAGTGGGAGTTACCACATTAATCAATTAGATAAATAACCTGATTTTTATTTCTTCCTGTCTATATTTTTAATGTAAGGTGAGAATTACTCATATTCCATCACTATACTGAAAGTTGATGTGTTTGGTTATTAAGTGGACACTTGATAGACATGTTATAAGTGAAAACATACAAGAATTTTATAATCTGCAAATACAGACATAAAAGTTCTAACACTGATTTGTGATAGAGACACATAAATCTCTTTGATGTATGAATGAATGAAATTTTGCTTTTAAGTAGTTTAAATGGAATACTTTGCTGTGAGCAATAGATTCACTTCAAACTTTTTTTCTTTACAAGCCACATGAACACTGTCATGATTATTTTACCTTTATATGCTATTTACAGGCTTGTTTGGGTCAGGATGTTTTTCTCGTAATCTTCACACCAGAGACCATTCCATGCATTCACTGGCCTGGTATCATTATTCTGCTGTTAGGAGATTACCTGCTGCCAGTCACAGATGTGATTAAAGTGAACAGCTGCAGTAAGCATCATTCTTTCAGGTTAAGTAGAAGGAATATTTATATCTACCTTAGTGCACTGCTGCATAGCTGAAAAGTGGAGGCTATTGCCATAGGGATGGACTACTTGGTACAGATGATGAGTACCTAAGCTGTATGAGGAAAATGGTTTCCCTGGTAACTGATTATTAATAATACAGGGGGTTGCAGAATGGATGTGTTGCAGCTGTGTATGCCTGTAAGTAGGATTCACAGGAGAAAGTCAGGCAAGCAGTAGTCTTGGGGTGAAGCCAGGAAATAGAGCTACCTTTGAGCAGAGTTCTCACTGGAGAAAGAGACTTGGATTTCTAAATAGGAAGCTGTTCTTTATAAATCATTTGTCCTGAACATGGGGAAACAGGACTTTGTGTACAGTCTTTGTAATGAACAGGAAAGCATCGAACTGATACCTGTCCACTATCAGTTCTTCTTCCTAAGAGAAATAAATCAGCAAAGGAACAAAACACTGTCTATTCAGCTAACTAGAATAACTTAATATGCAGGAGATATTCCTGAAGATGTTATCAAGGGTGTTATGCTTGAAGGAAATGTGGGTTTTGCAAACGACAGTTGCCACATAAATAAATCAGATTAAAACCAGATGATTATATTAATTCTTTCCAGCCCATAGTTCTTACTATTAATAAATCAAAGAGAAATTATGAAAATATTGTTACAGATGTTAACACAATTTACTTGAACAGTGGAACTTCGAAAATAGCTAATAAAATTGGGTTATCCAGATAGTGTCATTAATACTACAGTAAGGCATGTAAAGGCCTAGAAGAGTTAACAGAGATGTTAGATTTATATAATTCATTTCATTGTGTCAGTTCAGTGAGATTAGCAACAACAACAACTACCCTTAGGAAAAGCACCTCAGGCTTCTTCATAATATAGCTCTGAGACTTGGAAAAATATTAAGTTCAAATACTCAGCTGCTCAAGTTTCACTGAAGGTTCTCTGTAATATGCTCAAAGTAAAGTAAATAATAGAATAAAGATTATGCTCAAGCAGCCCTAACTGTGGGGAAGAGATGACACCTCAGAGACACCATTTAAGAATGCCCAATAACAGTCTATCAAAAGCATTTCTTTGGCAACCCAAGGGCAGGTTATCACCTGAGCAAAATTCATCACTAGCACAGTTACGACAGATGCAGTTGGATAAAAAAGACTTAGATAAAAGGAGTATGAAATAAGGAGCCTTAGTACTCCTGGGCTTTTGACCTGTGAAATACGTGAAGTCAATAACATCTGCAAGAAGCAGCCGAGGAGCCCTTCAAGCCACTGGACATGAGCATTGAAGAGGTCAAAGACATGTGAAGAGATATAATCTGTTTTCCTTGTCCCTTTTGTAAGAAAGTACGTTGTATTTTTCTGTCTATGTACGTTTCAAATGTGAGAATAACAGGGTCCCTTCTATGACAGAGTGAAGGAAGATGATATGGCAGATTTATTGACAGAATATTTTGTATTCTGTTTTCTCATGTTTTCCTACCAAGTACCTAGATGTATAGCATAAGCATAGCTGGAACTAGTATTTTCAGCATGAACCCAGCATTTGCACTTTATTGTGAGATCCTTAACTGCATATACAAACAAAAATAGCACCACTTGCTCAAAAGCATGCAGAAACCTCTATAAAAGTATAACTGTAAACATAAATTAAACAAAAAATGGGATTTAGCAAGATTTTTCTCAAAAAATGTTTTCTATTCTTCAACCTCTTTGTTTTTGAGTATCCATACTACCAATGTCCCAGTGCTTTCTGTCATATATTCCACAAAACAAACATACTTCATTCAGGCAGAAAAATAAGGGCCTGGATTTTCTTTTTTCTTTTTTTTTCTTTTTAGCCAGAAATATAGTATTAGCCAGGAATATAGTATAGTCATTAACGTTAATCAGTTCTGCAGCAGTAGTTTCTACAGGCATGGAACATGTGTTACTAAGCACTGCTCAAACATGCGGGAAGGCATTAAGACCATGTCTATAGGGAACTCAGCATATTATTTTGAGACTATTTGAGTGATAGAAAGTGGTGCATGATAAAGTGGATACAATGTGCTGCCATCCACCTGTGCCCGTATTTGTGACTGTATGACAGCAAATCTTCCCTTGGGAGGTAGGACTTGTAAGTGTCTTGGTAGACACCTTCAGCAAGAAATATCTTCTGAGGAAAGCACACACACATGCATACACACCCACAAGATATACCTTTTCTTTTTTTATTTTTTTCCTCTAAATAAGAATTGGACTAATTATTTCTGACTAAGGAAACTGATTTACTGCCAGGTATCAGTAGCTTCTTATGGACCTAGACTTTAAATTTAATAAAAACTAAACGTACATACATGTGACAGAAGTGATCAACAGAGAGCACAACTGAGAACTCAAGCATTTGGGATTGTCCTCTTATTTCAAGCAAATTAAAAATATTTCTGAGCTATTGAAATTCTGATAATCAGAGACAAAAATCAAGTTCTATGGAAAATCCTGAAATTAAATGCCAATTATATTTATACAAATGTTATCTACTTCTCTTTAAATGTGTTCCTACTTTCACCTGGTCATATCCAATACCTTGGACCTTTTATTACTTTTATCGACTAACTCTATAGTTAATCATATATCTTCATAAAGAAGCAGTTTCGATAAGGTTTTGGCCAATAGCCTTTGAATATATCTATTCTTTCTGTGGTTCCCCTGTTATAACTCTTGCCTTATTGATTCAGAGAACAGCTCTGTGTCTACCTCTTTTAACTAGTTACCATGCAGGCAGAGAGCTGTATTCAGGATTAGGTTTTTCCAGGTGCAAATGAGGCAAATTACAAAATCCCATTAAACTCAAAAAAAAACAACTTTCAGTGGCTTTCATTTGCCATACTGCCTAGTGCCTTATCACTTGTCAGGTTACATACCTTTTTTGTCTTATTGATTTCTGTCTTATTATTTGTTGTATTAATTTCTTGTATCCTCCATACTGATAGCTGCAATTTTGGCTGTCTTCAAATTTGTCTTTAAAGTCACATTGATGGCTGCCTTATTACTTGTCATAGTATTATCTGCAATATTGTTTACTACTGTCTTTCTAGAGATTTATTTGTTGCTTTCCTATTCCTCTTATCGATTAGCAGTTATCTGTCTGATTCTATGGCCTTCCCCTTTTGCCCTCCCTCTTACCTCCCATCTTTTTGCTCTTTCACTTTCACATTCTTCAAGGTTCCTTTAGTTTGTCACAATGGATGCTGGGCTATTGATCTTTCAGGCTTATCATTACACCTCTCTCCATTGTCTCCCTAAGTGTTTCATGTATTTTCTCATTTGTCTTTTGCACTCTACACTTTCCTCTACCCCCACTTCTTCCAGGGAGGGAATGCTGTTCCTTCTATTTTTCTGCTATTATGGCATCTTCCTTTTCTTAGATAGCAATGTGGGAGGAAAAAAAAAAAAAAAAAAAGCATTTCCCATTCAGTATATGTTATTCTCTTGTTTGAAACATTTTATCCACCTTGGTAAGGCCGGGAAAAAAACATCGTGTGACTTAAGTGGCCATTTATACACAATGGCTAATGAATAGCAAAATGTCAAAGGGGAGAGTTCATACTCCACCCACTGGCTGAAACATGTTTGAACAAGCTGCTCAAAGAAGTACAAATAATAAATGCATTCATTAAAAACACAATCCAAGAACAATTAACAAAACTGAAAATAAAAGGTTATATTCATCAGATAATACACTATCAGAGAAAACCTCAACCAGTTACTGTCATTGTACATGTCTCTCTCCCAGGATTCTTAGCTAACTTCTTGAGAGTCGAGCATATATGACCACAGCATCTGACACATATAGATGCATCTTGGTTTGTGTTTGCATTTTTTTAACTCTTGGAAAGCACATGTTGGAACTAAGTTGGCTGCTGTCTCTTGAACAATGATGTGTTCTTTGTGATTATGAAATAGTCAGTCTGTCTAGCATGACAAGTGTTCTTAAATTAAACAAATTAGCCAGTGTACTTTCACAGTTTGCTTCAGAAGTATCTGCTTATGTTCTCGAGATCAGTTAATGTTGTTTTGCTTTGTTTAACTTTTTCACTTCCTGTCCCTTCTTAAATATATCTTTCACATTTCAGCCTGAAATGATTTAGTTTGATTTCAGCACAGAAGTTTGAAACTGTCCCTTAGAAGCTTGCACAATTTGGTGTCACCTTGTGCATGATGTAGAAAGGAGTAGGAATACATCCCTATTTTCATGCACATCTCTTTTAGCCATTGCTTTTGATCTTTTTGAACGTTGCCTCACAAACTTGCCATACTCTTGGTTGTGTACTGATCCTTTCTGCTGCACATTGTACTCTACTGTACTTTCGTGAGGGAATTGGCTGATGTAATTGCTAAGCCACTCTCCATAATATTTGAAAAGCCATGGCAGTCAAGTGAAGTCCCTGGGGAGTGGAAAAAGGGAAATACTGCAGCCATTTTCAAAAAGGGTAGGAAGGAGGACCCTGGGAACTACCGACCTGTCAGCCTCACCTCTGTGCCTTGCAAGATCATGGAACAGATCCTCTAGAAGCTATGCTAAGGCACATGGAGGACAGGGAGGTGATAAGAGACAGCCAGCACAGCTTCACCAAGGGCAGGTCCTGCCTGACTAACCTAGTGGCCTTCTATGATGGAGTGACTGCATCAGTGGACAAAGGAATAGCAACGGATGTCATCTATCTGGACTTCTGTAAGGCCTTTGACACGATCCTCCCCAATATCTTTCTCTCTAAATTGGCAGGATATGGATTTGATGGGTGGACTGTTTGGTGGATAGCAAACTGTCTGGATGGTCACATCCAGAGGGTAGTGGTCAATGGCTCGATGTCCAGATAGAGATCAATGACAAGTGGTGTGCCTCACAGGTCTGTACTGGGGCCAGTGCTGTTCAATATCTATCAATGACACAGGCAGCGGGATCGAGTGCACCCTCAGCAAGTTTGCAGATGACACCAAGCTGAGTGGTGCAGTTGACACGCCTGAGGGATGGGATGCGATCCAGAGGGACCTGGACAGGCTGGAGAAGTGGGCCCATGTGAACCTCATGAGGTTCAACAAGGACAAGTGCAGGGTCCTGCACCTCGGTTGGGGCAATCTCCGGTGTCAATACAGGCTGGGGGATGAAGGGATTGAGTGCAGCCCTGTGGAGAAGGACTTGGGGTTACTGACAGATGAAAAGCTGGACATGAGTCAGCAATGTGCTCTCACAGCCCAGAAAGCCAACCGTATCCTGGGCTGCATCAAAAGAAGTGTGGCCAGCAGGTCGAGGGAGGTGATTCTGCCCCTCTACTCTCCTCTGGTGAGACCCCACCTGCAGTACTGCATCCAGCTCTGGGGTCCTCAGCACAGGAAGGACATGGACCTATTGGAGAGGGTCCAGAGGAGGGCCACAAAAATTATCAGAGGCATGGAACACCTCTCCTATGAGGAAAGGCTGAAAGAGCTGGGGTTGTTCAGCCTGTAGAAGAGAAGGCTCCCCAGAGACCTTATTGTGGCCTTTCAGTACTTAAAAGGAGCTTATAAGAAAGATGGGGACAGAATTTTTAGCAGGGCCAATAGCGACAGGACAAGGGGTAATGGTTTTAAACTAAAAGGGTGTAGATTCAGACTAGATATAAGGAAGAAATTTTTTACAATGAGGGTGGTGAGGCACTGGAACGGGTTGCCCAGAGAGGTGGTAGATGCCCCATCCTTGGAAACATTCAAGGAGAGGCTAGATGGGGCTCTGAGCAACCTGATCTAGTTGAAGATGTCCCTGACAATTGCAGGGGGGATGGACTAGATGACCTTTAAAGGTCCCTTCCATCCCAAAGCATTCTATGATTCTGTGATTCTAACAACACTTCTGGAAACCCTGACATTGGCCACACCGTGTGTTCTGATTTTGCATATAAGGCAGAATTAAATGTTTAATTTAAAATGCCTTCAAATTTGCCCTGCTTCTTTCATCTTCTACATCCTCAACCTAGAGAAAGTTTTATTTTTAGCCTGTTTCTTCTCTTTGGGTCTGTGAGAAATTTTCATGTATCTCTGAATGCCTCCATTCATTTGTTCTCACATTCACTATCAAGTTCAAAACACCATTCTCACTATTGAAACTCCCACTCACTGTCTTTGCTCCTTGAAATAGTTTCTGCCTTTTCTTCTTCTAAGCTACCCTTAACTTCTGTTTCTGTAGCCTCCCATTCTCATCTTTTTCATAGTGTTTTTAATGTCTAAAACCCTATTTCATTTTTGTATGTGCCAAATTTTCATTATCTGAGTTTATCTTTTTATAAACAGTAATCAGATGTACTAGTTCCCTTTTCTCTTCACGCAATGTGTTTCTTTTTATACAATAAGATCTAGTGTAAAATAAACAAGTAGTAAACCATAAAGGTAATATTGGATACTGAGTTAATAATGATACATCTATATCTTTCTTTATAAGGGACTCAATATCTTCTTTTTTTAGGAACATAAATTTTCAATAATTTCATGGAAGACCAACTCTGTTTGTTGCTTCACAACTACCTGCCATGTGTGTAGACTCTTAAAAATTACTTTAAAAAATAGGTCTTTCATTTCCAAGGTAATGAATAATATAGGACCCATGTTGTGAGCAAAATTACTCCACATATGAAGGTGCTCTGAGATTAAAAATGTGATTCTTTTTTTTTTTTTAAGCTTTATATGTTCTATAATAAAAGCTATTCCCTTTCTGTGTTAATCTAGGCCCTCAGCTTACTTGCACAGTTTCTTTGGTCTGTCACATACATATACAATTAACATTAAGTGATTTTGAATGATGCTGCTTCGCATCATTTCAAATAATGTTATATCTTTGCAAGTAATTTTTATTGAAATTGTTAACAAGTTTTTAATCTCAAATAATATGATTACACACTTTCGTTAAAAGAACTGTTACACAGAGTCACAACTATGGTACATTTAATCTCCATCAGATGGTTTCCTGCTCCCATACCTCCACTACATGTTATCCTTGCTTTCTGGAAACAGCTGAAGATAAGTGAATTCTTTACTTTGTCGCAATTTTAGAATTTTTAGGAATTTGTATCTGATAGAATTCAATCCATCCTCTACAACCTATACCATATCTCAGTAGGCTTGCAGATATAATCTAGGTTAAAGATGAGGAACTGTTTGGTTCAGAGCAGGTTTGCATCTCTCTCTTACTGACTTCTACAACGTTACACAAGGCATAGGACCCCTGGTTCCCCTTTCCGGTATATAAAATTCTTCTCAACCACCTTTCATGACCAGCTTGAAATAACTTGTCCTAAAGCATTAGTGTTGCAAGGATTAATTAGTTAATTTCTGTAAATGGTCCTGAACATGAAAATTCCTACTATCATACTGCAGCTCTTAAAATATTATGGGCATAAGAAACCCACACCCCACTTTTATGGCTTTTTTAATTTAACAGTGTTTCCATGCATGGATCTCTGTTGCCTAAAGCTGTGATGACTTTATTTTTATTGCCTGATCGTTTTATGTTTCACCCACAGTAATGCTCACAGAAAAGGATGATTAGAGTATGTTGCAGTTTAGGTCTTAAATCCATTCAGTAACTTGTGCTGTCTCAGTCACATTACTATATGTTTGGTAGCAAAAAGCAAGCAGCTGAATAGCTCTTTTGCCCTCATAGAAGTTATATACTGAAGCCACAGTGGTGAAAGCTCATGCTCGTACAATAAAACAAATTATTTTCATGAAAGGATAAAAAAGGCTTTTTACCAGTTTCACCCACACCTTTGCTCCCAGGGTACTTACACAGAAATGATGACAGGCTAATTGGCAGTGCAAGTTGAGGAAGATCAATAATTCTCTTTTATTGTGGCAGGTAACAGACGGACTATTGCCTTCAGATATTCTACAACAGAAAAATTCTATTGGTTAAACTTTTTTCACCAAAACTGTCATTGAGGACTTGAACTCATCAAAATAAATTTGGACTTGGGATAAAATAGTATGCAAATTCACACAAAGAAAGTATGTTTTCTTAGTTTATTCTCAGGCTGACAGTCAGAGGCTTAACTTGAGCCTTAATCCCTTTTAGCTGAAAGCTCCTTTAGCTGGAAGCTCATCTGCCAGCACTCTGTCAGTCCAGCTATTTCTCATGTCAGCTGGTGATGAACAATTACTGACACATTAATCCTGTATCACTTCCTCACAGACTGACCTTTGGCTCTGTTTCAGCAGAATGAGATGAGGTACAGCAACTACTTTGGACTACCTGGAAAAAAAAAGAAAAAGAAAAAAAAAAAAGTTTAAGGAACATAAAACATCAGATAGGACTCTGACCTTTTTGAACATAAACTATCAAGATCATAAGAGACATAAGCATCAACACATTTTATAGTTTATAGTGAAAAAGGTGGGACTCAGTTCTGAAAATTAAAAAGGGTGAAAGTCTAATTTTGAAAAGGCAGTTGCAACTAAGTAGGAAGAATCATTCACAGAAGCGATCATTTCAGAATTTCCTTCTGCAAGATTACTGTCATTCAGTTTCAGGTTTGCACAAGGTTTCCTTTATTCTTAACTATTTAAATATACTGCAGCATTAAGAAGCGTTTGTGAACCTCAGATAGAAAACTCATCTGTACATCTGGCAAACTGGATCTTCCACTGAATTTTCAGTTATTTCAAATTTTAGTTTTTCGGGGTGGGGGGTGGGCAGTTAATTGAAGGTGAATGTAATAAAGCTGTCATCTAAAAACTGTTATGAGTGTGTAATTTTTTTTTATTTTTCATTTGATTAAAGTGATTAACCAATGAAATCAGATTAATGTTGTGCTGGTTACTAAAATGAGATTCCAAAAATTATAGTGCAACATACATTTTATAAAGTAATCATGCAATATATTGCTGTGATCTTTTCAGTATTCTGAAATATGATTGGTGTTCTATTCGTCTCCTTCCAGTGAGGAAGGAGGAGAATAGCTGAACACGCAATGTACGTAACTGGGTATAAGATTAGTCAACAGAATTAATAGCTCTAGCAATACAATTCTAAGCTCCTACTCTGACCTAAAGATAAATATGAAGGAAAAAAAAAAAGTAAAACCATCTTTCCAGATGAAAATACTAGTAAAAATGTATTTTGAAGTATTGTGATATATGTGTAAGAATGAGGCATTCAGTAATCTTTCTTTCCCACTCTATTGTTATCACTCAGTTGCAATCACAACTGATTTATAGCTGGCTTGAATTTTATATGGTCTTCAGGATTAATTGTTTATGCTGAACAACTAAACTATCAGCTTTAAAGTTTAAGATTTGATTTTCAGTAGCTGTAGACCCAACAGTATTAAAACAGCTACATATACTGACTGTCACATCTGACACAGTCAATGTTTAAACTCAAATGCTTACTGAGAGGTCTGTCACTGTATAGATTTTAATCTCCCATCAGTGTTTGCTATGGCTACAGATTACTTTCTTTTCTGCTGAATATTTTGTTCTATCTTTAAAAACTTTTTTGATACCAAAGGGAAATATCCCACAAAAATCATTTAGCTAACTATTATCAAAAACATTATTAGTAAGTGGCACTGCCATAGGGTCTGTTTTCAGAAGGCAAAGAAAAGATCATTTCTTTGGCTTTAAAAAGTCATATTTCTGTTTCTTGGAAAGATATGCCTGCATCTGGCTGATATTACAGAACAAGTTGTAATATAAGAATGTTACAGTGTTATAATAATGTTGTAGTGTTATAATATTCCAATAGGTTTATTTTAAATATTTACCAAAAACTGGGAGAGCTTTCAAGACTTTGACTTCAATTGTGAAGTAATGTACACATTTATTCAACTTGGAAACACATGACTAATGTGTTTGGGACTACTACTATACTTAAAGTTGAGTATCTAAGTGGATAAGTAGATATTTGCAGTTGAAATTTTTTTTCTCATATACAAACCAGAATTATCAAGTCAATCTCAAGCCTGAAATGGAAATTTAAAAAAAACCCAAACAAACAAACAAACAAACAAAAACAAACAAACAAACAAACAAACAAATAGATTGCACTAGCAAAAAAAGAATTTTCTATTATGAAAATGTCATGTATATAATTCTTGAAAATTTAAATAATTTGAAACAACATTTTTCCTAGCATGTTCACCCACTTATTGTAGCCTTTTTAATTAGTGGATTTTATATAAATAAATATGCTAGTAAATCATGATAATCAATTTGCATATGTTAGTAAATCATGATAATCATTTTGGACGAAATCCACAAAGAAATAAAGACCAACAGCTGAAGCAAGAGCTTGAGTACTTGAAAGAGAATTCAGGTTGAACAGAGGCACAGTCTTGTAAGTTGCCACACCACATTCTTACAGTCACTAAATAACACTGCAGTTATCTGGATTTACTTTCCTGCCTGATGTGAAACTCTTTGAGGTACCTAAAGTCTTATTTCTTCACATACCAAGACCAGTCTCAATATGAGCCAGCAGTACTTTTTCCACAGCGGTGTTGGTCTGGACTGGAGGTACCAGGAGGCCCCACCTGCATGGCCGAAGCACAGAGGACACCTAACACATAGGAAGGCACAAGACACAGATGTATAACAGTGCCAAATTTCCACACAAGGTCACCCATCTAGGCTGTCCAAAAAGTGGAAAACCAGGATACATTTATTAAGACTGAGTTGTTTTTTCACCACTTCTCTTGTAGTGACAAACAACTAGAGACAGGCTGAGACCATAATTTCTCCAGGAAACAAAACTGGATTATAGCAAAGGGCAAGTTTCTTTGTGCTACACACTTGCAGCCTGAAACTCTAATCCAAATCTTGAATCTCAGCTTTGGTGGTTGAATGCCTGAAGTGAAACACTGCAATGTGTAATTCTCAGGTGATGAAAAGGTTTCTTGGAGCTAGCCTTGATGCACTTCTGTGCCAAATTCAGCAGCAGCTCATGAGCCCCTCAGACGCAATAGACCATGCAAGACAGCAAGGCAGCAGGTGCTAAAATGGGGTTTCCTCATTGCTAGGGGCTGGAAATCTACCTAAACAGCCAATAGGGACTTCTCTAGGACTCTACTTGCAGCCCCAAAAGTAGTTAAATGCTTAATGCCAGCCTGGGGGGAAGTTTCAGTTCATTTAAGCTGCCAACCATGAATTTGATCCTAAAATCAGACATGTAGAATAGATGTTTCTTATAAAGGCTATAGAAAGCAATATATAATGATGATCCAGTAGGATTTGAAATTGGAGAAAACAGTTTTTAGATTATCATGCTGACTTTGAGCAGGAATAGAAACTAAAGTCCCATAAACAGCAGAAGAGGATTCCAGGCATGTAGACTTTGGGATGCCAGGGAGAGACACTCCTAGTTTGTTTGTGTTGTTTTATTTAGATGATTAATTAAGTTACAATTGATTGAGTACAAGTAGCTACTACTGACCTCTCAACTCATAGAGTTAATCTGCAGACTGTTCTCCCTCTCCCCCCGTTCCCTCCTACACTTATATTGAAATAATATTTCTTTTTCTTTTTTTTTCCCAAAAAATAAGAGCTACAGCAGGAGGTTCTTAGTGGGGTATACTGCATGGCCTAATGATTTCATATCCAGGTGAGAAAAAAATAATACCAGTATACCTGCAATGAGTGGCTTGTAGAAAATCCTCTGTGCAGTCATCAGACTGGGCCTTGCTGACAGAAGATGTAGGGGGATGTATAGTTCCAGGCCTACTTCTGAACATCCCAAGAATATCATGGGTTAGGATGAGCTGCTTCTTGCTCCCCAGCAGAGAAACCTCTTCACCATAACTGCAGTGACATTAAAAGATGCTCTGAGAAAATGGTAGCCATAATGCAAGGTACAGTAGCTACAATGAGATACGACTGCACTGGGGTGTTTGTGTTGTTTTCAGACACAAGCTATTTTCCATTATTTTGTGATATTTTCAATCACACCTTGTGTAAATGTATTAGCGTGGATGACTGGTAGCTTGATCATCCCTTTTCCTCCCACTCCACTGCAAGATGTAGATAAATCTCAGTCAAAGAAACAGAGGAGAACTGAACAGTTCTCTAAGTCTTGAGGAAGCTACCGGAGCTTAAATTTAAAACTTAGAAAACCAAAGGGTCAATTATACACGTAAATCTAACTGTCTGATTTAACTTTTTTTATGACATCATAACAATCTTCATGACAGCTGGGTGGGAAAACATCACTGATGTGTTGTGATTTTGTTCAGGATCAGGTACAAAGAAGGATAGTGTGAGGACAGAAAGTAGTTTGTGATCCGCATCTCAAAGAGGATGATTTATTCCTCTCAGAATAAATTGTTCTTTATACATTCTTCTCAAGGAGGATGCAGTTGTATATTGCCTATAACTTCACACTTCTCAGGAAATATGCAGGCTTTTAATTTGACACTTGGGAATTCTAGAATTAAGAATGAAGATACTTTGCTGAAATATCCTATGAATTCAGTCCTTTCGGTTCATTACTTTTAATTTAACTAAATTATTACTCTGTACAAAATGGGGAAAATTATATGCTCCTTTTATTTTTCTGTTCTAACTCAAAGTTTTCTCTTTTTAATATAAAAGAATATACAGGTTGAAACATCCTAGAATACTGCTTTTAAAGCATATTTTAGAGCAGTTTATCATATGGACTACTGTAATAGTTTAATCATGCACAAGCTGCAAGCTGTGAAATGGTAAAAGAATCAGAATAACTGAATATGAATAAGAGTGAAAAACGTATGTTTTCTCCCATATGATTAAGCATAACTCATCTAAACAAACTGTATTTTCAATTTCACATCATTTATGAGGTTGAGCATTTACCCATTATCAATGTCTCAAAAGCATTCAGATCCCTGTATCTGAATCATTGCCTGCTTCCTCACATGAAAATGACATTATACAGTGCTATAAAAATGTAGGACCAGAATTTGAACCCGTCTTATGCATTGCTGAGCACCTACTCACCCTAACAGCGGCTTTGCCTGCAAGAGGATCAATCTGGCAAGTAGCTGCCAAAGATCTCTAATATTGCATTTAATCAAATTTACTATTCCCTTTCTGTGGATAATTCAGTGGTACAGGGTTTTGTGCTTGCAAAACAAAATATTCATGTTCATGAGACAAACAAAGTGTTCAGAGGCAGGGCTTCTCCCCACAGCAGAATCCCAGCCTTTTGGGGCATTCGTCTTTGAACTGGCTTAGACATAACATGGTGGCTATGAGAAGTATTGCATTGGCTGAAATATTTCTGTGAGGGACTAATGCCATGCTGTCTTGTGTGCAAAATGAAATGTGCGTTTTGGGGACTTAAGTCTGCATAATCCATTTCCCTGTAAATAGAGCCCTTAGTTCTTAACCAGGATATATGGTTTTCTGTATAACTCCCTGAACACACCGATTTTTTAACTCAGACTGTATAATAACAAGTATTCCACAGTTTGATGGCAAATGTTCAATTTGTTATGCAATTTAACTTCAATGAAACACCAGTACATTTTCACATATCTATAAATAGAATCCTCAGGGAAACAGGAGCCTTGTGAAAAGATATTACTCTATCTCATGGGCCAGCACAGCTGGTGAAAAGTCAGGCAGGTTCATTAAATATACCTTTGACATATAAGAATTTCTTATAGAAAGGTGAGTCCTTTTGGAAGTTAAAGTTCTTTCTGAATTTTTATTTTTTTATCACAAGATGCTCTTGGTATAGTTCACTGATTGTGAGATCTGCCCAGCTCTGTTTGGACTTTTGCTGTTTCAGGAAACACTGTGGGTTAACTCCGGTAGGCAGCTAAGCACAACACAGCCGCTCGCTCGCTTCCCTACCACCATCTTCAGTGGGAGAGGGGAAGAGGAAAGGAAGAGTAAAAGCAGAAAAGTGATGGGTCAAGATAAAAATAGTTTAATAAATGAATGAGAACTGGAAGAAGAAAGAAAGAAAACAAAACAAGTGATGCAAAAGCTATCACTCAACACCTCCCACAGGCAGACTGATGTTCAGTCATCTCCTGAGCAAAAGATGACTAACCCACCTAAAAACCCATCCTCTCTGTTTCATAGCTGAGCATGGCTTTACATAGCATGGACTGTCTCTTTGGTGAGGGGGGGTCAGCTGTCCTGGCTGTGGCAGGAGGGGCAGAGAGAGAGACAGAGAAGGCCTTGACACTGTGCAAGAACTGCTCAGCAACAGCCAAAACTGGTGATGGTGTTATCAACAGTGTTTTTGTCACAAATCGAAAACACCACACCATAGGGGCTGCTATGAAAAAAGTTAACTCCATCTCAGCCAGACCCAGCACAGTAAATAATGTTGCTAATACTAAAATGAAAACAGGGCAAATACAGCTTTCAAAAAAAGGTTTAGCAATCTTTGTATAGAAAATTCTCAGTGAAAGAGTTCCTGCAGTCTGTTGGTGACAAGAGGCTGTGAACTCCAAGAGTCAGCGCAAAGCTTTATGAAGTTTAGACCACAGCTCAAGAAAATGTCTCTATTTGGGACTGCTCAAAGGGAACATATATAAGCCCTCTTCTGATTTATTCTTGTGTATTCATGTGGTATGACCTTCCTGTTCTGTGGTATACCAACCTAATAATACCCCTGCATGCAATTATTTCATGTGTTAATTAAAAATATTTGATACAAACTGGGAATTTATTTCATGTACAATGTGCTATACACGTGATCTATACATTACATTAGACATATTATAATGTTGGTATTATATAATTATACTAAAAATGTTAGGGCTGTATAATTCCATCAGAAGGGACTTTTCCAGTAAATTTCAGGAAACTACACATATTCAAAAGACATTGTGTAGAGCAAATGCTATAAAAATTCCAACATTTTTAAAACAACCTCTTTATCCGCTGCAGTTCATTCTCTCTGTTTATGTAACTCTCATGAAGAAAGGTATTTTAATGACAATCATGACAGAAATTGTAGCTAGAGCCCTTTAAATAGCTGCAAAAATTAGCGAAGCAAGAATTACCAGCTGTCCAGCATCTCATTTATCAACTGTATTCAAGGTGGATAGTTAAGTTTGCCTGGGTATCATGTCCTACTTTCCACGCTGAATTTGTCTCAGAAGATAGTCTCCATATAGTCTCCATGTGTGATCAAATCCATTGGGAAGAAAAAGAAAAAAAGAAAAAGAAAAAGAAAAAGAAAAAGAAAAAGAAAAAGAAAAAGAAAAAGAAAAAGAAAAAGAAAAAGAAAAGAAAAAGAAAAAGAAAAAGAAAAAGAAAAAGAAAAAGAAAAAGAAAAAGAAAAAGAAAAAGAAAAAGAAAAAGAAAAAGAAAAAGAAAAAGAAAAAAAAGAAAAAGAAAAAGAAAAAGAAAAGAAAAAGAAAAAGAAAAAGAAAAAGAAAAAGAAAAAGAAAAAGAAAAAGAAAAAGAAAAAGAAAAAGAAAAAGAAAAAGAAAAAGAAAAAGAAAAAGAAAAAGAAAAAGAAAAAGAAAAAGAAAAGAAAAAGAAAAAGAAATCTGGGAGCCAGGAAGCCAGAAGAAGCTTTTGAACTGCTAAAAAAAGATGAGTGGTTATCAGTTTTCCAGATCATGTTGAGACCAACAGTGCAGACCCAGTACGCAGCAACAATCTAGAAACTGCAAAGACAAGTTAACTATGAGTGTACCCATGGACAACAGCAGTACATGGGTTAAAGCCTACAAGCACTCAATTTCTCTCTCTCTCTCTTTTTTTTTTTTTTTTTTTAAACTAGCTTTTTATGTGAACTCTGCTGCACTACGGGGATGTCCTGTTACTTCTGACCCCATTTCAAGGACCATAATTATTTAATAACATCACAGATAACATAATTAGCTCCTCAGATCTGGGTTAGTTGCATGGCATATTTAATGGAGAGCCCCAGAATATCTCTCTCCTGCGAGACACCATGCCTTAGAAAGAGGAGAAAATGATATTATCAGAATAAGTGTATGAATAGCGCAATGCAATATTAATACAACTGTTTCACTGGAAGCAAGTTACATATTCTAGAATTATAAAGTGTTCACACATTGTTGTTTGTTAAATAAAGATAATTCATTAGACCAGAAATACCTATCCAGTGCAATTCATTAATGATTTACTTGTTATGCCCTGGTTACATTCATTATGCACTGGTTTCCCTCTGCATTTCTTTTTTCATTATTTGTTGTTACTGGGTTTATTAGTGTTTGCTGAGTTATTTACATTATTGACTTTTTCTTCCCTCATTAACAAAGGTGTAGGGCAAAATTTGTCTCACTGAAGTCCATCATAGGTGCACCAATGCTATGGAGGCATTACTATAGGCAAATCTGTCACTGCTGGGTTTCTGCAAGGGCTATGGGGGCTTCCCAGCAGGTCAGACAGGGAGTGGGAGAGGCAGTAAAGCAGCCAAGGGCAGCTACAAGGCTTCACGTCTGCAAATCTGCTGTTGGAAAGTTAGGAAACATGCCATGAAGAGATGGTCAAGAGCATGTATTAGTGTGTTTTGTACGTTCAGTGAAAAGGCCTGGTTTACAGTGCAAATAGATGCCTTAGCCCAGTTCTTTACGGTGCCTGTTTCACAAGGTGAAAGACAATTGCAAAGAAGGCAGACCATCAATGCAAGTGCTACACAGAGGATGAATAAAACTGCAACATGCCTGTATTGACATCTGAGCTAAAATTACTTCACACAATTTTAATAGGTCACAGTGAGCTGATGCAGCAAATTAAAGCAGTCATATTTCCCATAAACCACCTTTGACAAAGTTATATTTCCCCAGGAGAATACAGGAAATGGGATAAAAAAAGCTTTCACTTAAATGTGTTATACAAAGAAATAAACATAAACACAACAAACAAATGCAAAAGCGGTTTGATCTCCATTATCTGTATGAAAACACAAAGTGCTCTCTGGTGGGTTTTCAAGAAACACAACACCAATCCAAAAAGGAAAGGAGATAGAGAGAGCAATTTGGAAATTACAGTTATTTGAATTTACTTTGTAGATTAAAAAGTTCAAATTATGTTTGCAGGGATATACAGTGCTCATGGCTACAAGGAAGTAACTGTACAATGTATAATATTTATCTAGTGTAGTTAACCAAAGCCAAAAACCTCTTGGGACAGCTCACATGTGAGCTTGACTAGCAGCATACCTGTTATTTCATTCCTGGCTCCTTGCCAGATACACTAAATATTACCAGAGAACACATTAACTACGCATTCCAAATAACTGAGAATATACGAAGCCAAACTACTTTCTCCTCCACCAAAGTAGCCAATTTGCAAAGAGGAAAGAAAAAAAATATCTATCAAAAAAAAACCCCAACATCTTTGTATCATCACAAAAATACTCATCATATTGATTTCTACCACCCAGGTGACCATTCTGAAAATGGAAAAAAAAAAATGGTAGAAATGTGCAGTAGAAATATGTGAAAAGATAAAAATTATAACCTCTTATTCCGCTCAATTTTTTATTTCAAGAAAAATGTGTCAGGCCCTCAAAAATCTCTTTAGAGAATACCTGTTGCTATTGATTTTACACAGAAAGCATTCAGGTACTGTAGTAATAAGTAAAATTTTAAAAAGCCCTTATAGAAAAAAATAATTTGTGGCTAGTCACCCAAAGTTTTAGCCACACAGAGAGCATAAAACCTCTAAACTCTAAAGAGAAGGGTGGCTGTGGTTCTAGTGTAGTTAAAATTTCCTAAGTGCTGAAGTGCTTTGGTGTCCAGAGACATCGTGTTAATGTGACATCTTTTATTGCTGTGAGGGTAACCTCTCCTACTTAAATTTAAGACGAATTCAATTTTTACATGAGACAAACCAGACTCACAAAGACTTAAATGGGACAGAGTTTTCTCTTCCACCTATGTATGCAAAGGCCACTCAGAGTATCATTACAAAACATAATTTTAACAGTTTCATTATGTATATGAACATGTATCATCTGATTTCTAATTATGATATATATAGCATCCATATTGCTCAGTTTTAGGTAAAGACAAAATAACTTCTTCCACAAGAGGAAAGAACAATGACATTTTCTTCACAAAAATTGTAATGGAATCGTTATGCAGCACAGGCTTTGAAGAGAGTGACAGCTGGTTTCCAAAAGAAAAGAAATGATTCTTGGATAACTTTTTTCACATAGAAACTTATAGGTAAAAAGATAATTCACTATTTTTTCCTAACATATTGCACTCCTCCTAAACAAAAATGATTCAAAATTACAATCAGTCTGATACTCTTGTAACGAACTAGATCGTATGTGAGACATTTTAGAAAATGAGACTTTTTCTAGAGTTCTACTCATTTTATTGAAGAATTGTCCTCCAGACACAGTGTAATAATGATAACTATCTCAGTGTATTTATTTGAAATCTCATGTCATGTTTCTCAAATCATGGCTGAAACTAAGCATAGAATGGGCCGTGCATCTGTACGTGTATTTGAGTCAACCCTCAGACCTGAGGTGGCACGCATGAGCAAAGTTATGACCATCTACAGACTTCAGGATATTCAGGGTTTCAGAAGACAAAAAACAGCTACATCCCTTAAGGACTGGATTATGAGCAAGATACATGCTTTAGAACTAGAACTAGAATCCCTTTTTTCCCACTAAACTTTTTAAAAACATTAGTGAAAACAATTTAGTAAATTTTTAACTCCCCCACCCCCCAAACTGCTAAAGAGACTTTTACTAGTTCAGACCAAGGGTCCATTTAATGCATTTACAGTCCAGCCTTTTGTCTTTGACAGCGGCTTCAGGTGGAAAAAGAATAAGTGATGTGCCTCTTCCAGCAGTTTTCCATTCAGGAGATCTCCTGAGCCTCTTAGAAGTTTTCGTTGCAGTAACCCTGAACTTACTAAACGTTAAGTGCTTTTTCAGTCTCCTTTTAGATGCCTTTATATCTGTTTCACACACAACATCCTTGGGTGAGGAGTCTCACTAACTCTTGCTCTCCTCATTTGAAGATCCTAGTTTCTATACTGAAAGAGACAGTGAACAATCAATTCCTATCCAGCTTTTTCCTTATATGGAAAGTGTCCTATACTTCAGATCATCCTTCTTGCTTGTCTGTTACAGATGCCACTAAATTCTGCCTTTCTTTATTCAGAAAGGTGGAGTTTAGTGACATCTGTAATCATAAGAAATGTTATCCTGTTCAAGGGCAATGTTTACAATACAGTGCAGCTACCATACTGTTCAGGTAAGTGGAATTTTTTTCTTGCCAGCAGCAGAGCTAACCCCTTGCACAAGACTCAGGGCTGAGAGTAAGAAGTCTGCTCAGAAAAAAAGAAGAACTAAAGATATGCAAGACTAATGAGATTTTTTACAGAAGTGTAAGCTCTCTGTAAAATTGAGGGGTTTATTTTTTCTTCTGTTTAGAAAGCAAGGCACTGAAGTTTGAATTAGAGTTACATAAAAATATGTGCCCAGTCCAAAGGAGGTATGGAGGTATAAATGGTCACTATTATGACTCTCCTTTTGTAGTACATTTTAACTCACAAATGAGATTTATTTTTGCCTTTATATTCCCAGAAATCCTGCCTTCCATTCAAACTGCAGCAAACACAGGAAACTTCATTTTTTGGGAAATTTGTGAGGTAGTCACTTGTAAATGTTTGTTTGGAACACTGTAAGAATAATGGTTGGGGACCAAGAGGCTGACTATTAGATACTGATAAATGACTGCTGAAAGCCAGCGTATGTGCAGCCAGCAGTAAAACCACCGGGGTCTGTACTCACATGAAAACACAGACTTCATGCCCTTACCAGCCAGGTGATTGATCAGTAAGATGAGACCAGCTTTCCCAGATCTGTTCTTCTCACACACATATCCAGTGTAAGCTTACATTCTGGGGAAAGAGACAAGCACCTCCAAAAATAACTCACCCCACCAAACCAAAAAAAACCCAAAAAACCAGAGCAAAATAGAAAGCTTGAAGTGTGCAAGCACTAAAACAAGACCAGACTACAAAAGGAGTAGATGCAGAAGCTGACATTCTGGAAATCATAAAAGTGAATGAAGCAGTATTAGATATACCCATTCCTCTTGCTCTTTGTGCCAATGAGTGGTAATTAAGTCACTCATCAGACTTTACATTTAACTGTTGATGCCAAGTAGATGCTACAATGGAAAAAACTCACAGGGCCATCTTGATTCACATTACTGTACGTTATTGAGCAATTTTGTTTGCTCAGGTTCATGACTTAATTTAGATAATACCATGCAATGCCACCTTCAGGTGAAAACAACCTAACCCTCAACTGCATTCACAGAGAGGCGTGAGGTGGCTGCCTTCCTTAAAACAAGATCTAGGAGCTAATGAAGCCTGCGATCCCATAGCTTTTTTCTCATGGTTAAATGCCCAGATGACTAAGAAGATCTTTCAATAACTGCTTCCTATCTGGAGGACAACTGACTAATCTCCAATGGAATTCTTTTATATTAAAGCTGCTAAAACTCAATTTCATTACAGTCATTGTATAATTAATTACGTTAAGCAATCTGGAGCTCTGGTTAAGAATCTTTGTTATTTGCAAGCTTAATGGATAAAAAACATACATTTTTTCTCATTGTAAGACTTCACAAAGAATATGGGTTTTTTTGAGATAACTTTATTTCTCTGAATATTATAATAAGAAAATACAAAACTGTAATAGGTCTGTGGAAATGAACAAAATACAGGGATGTTATATTCCTGTTTGTACAGCAGCATGCCATGCCATGTTTTACTCTATGGAGAGTAGATGCACCCTCAAGGCCCCCCCCTTCGGTCCCCAACGAAGCCTGAGGCCACCGAAGACCCAGCGGAAGATCATCGGACTCAAAGTGGTGGTGATAAACTCCTCCTTCTCTTCCTCTCTCTCTCTCCCCTATTCTTTCCCTCTCCTCCCTTGCCCTCCCTCCTCCCTCCATTCTCTTCTCCCCTCAAATAAAAATAAAAGGTTATATGACATCTGACCGATTCCACCGTCTTAATCTCGTCCTTGGGATCGTATCGAAACCTCCCCCGACATTGGATCGGGACAGATACCAAAAAGAAAGTGGGGGTATATCCAAAATAATGTAAAACAGTCAAAATAATCAGATCGACTTCAAAAAAATCAAAACAACCTCTTTGAAAAATTAGTTTGATGGATCTTTACAGCAGACATTAAAAATTCCATCTTAGAAATTATTCCAAGAAACAGAATAATTGTAGTTTGCCATGAACAGTGATAATTATGTACACTAAATAACAGAATATTATTATAATCAGAAATTATATACCACACTCACTCTATTTAAATCTAATTATATAATAATGATAGAGCAATGTGATGCATGAAAATTACATCATATATTGCCCCAAGTATTTTAACATGTAGATGTTCTTTGGAATAAACAGAAAGAGATGGGTACTATTACTGACTCCCAGTAATTTCTGGTGTCAATGACTGTAAAGATTCAGAAAGTTTTCAGGATGGGGAAAGGGAAGATTACAATTTGTGGGGTTCAATGTGCTCCATGGGAAATTGAACACAAGGCTAAATTTCTAATAATACCTGCTTTGCTCTTATATTACCCAGTGGAACATGAACCACATTAACACAGTTTTTAACGTTATTGACTTCTTCAGAAATGACTGTCTATTTGACCACAGTTACTGGAGATTTGCCAGTACACAGACCTTATAGTTGTAGAATTACCTATGCTGCAACCTGTCTACTAATTTGTAGCTGCTTCTGTGTTGCCTTCATAGAAGGATGAACACGTATTGCAACCATTTTGGATCAGTCAGATGACCTGAGTATTGCAGAGAAATATTAGCACTTGCAATGTTAATTGTAGCCTACACAGTTTTATAGCCTTTGTGGAACACAAAGTTATTGCTTTTCAAAATAACAGCTAAAATAACTAAACCCACTTTTTTATTTATAAAGACAAGAATACTGGCCTTAATATCTCAGTTGATGTCAACCATGTAAGTAAGGATTCTCAGGATCAGCTCATAAATACAAGCAATTTTGCATATATAAAATAATCTGTTTAGCAATTGTGGCCCCAACAGAACCAGTCAAGACAATTGCAATTTCTAGACTATCTTCCTGGTTTTAAAATATAAACAATCCAAAGCATAACATGATTTGCTTTTTAATCTTTCAAGGGGCAGTATCCTAAAAGACATTTAACCATGGACCTATCTTACAAATATAAAAACTTTAAAAATTCATAAAGCAGAAAGAATCAGAAAATGGGTCAGTGTCAGTGATATATTAATTTTTCAACACAAGAATGCAATTCTTCAGCATACTCTTTTCAGGACCCTTTGAAGTAAACAGCAGTAAAATTGGAAAGCGTTTGAGTTCAGAATTTGCGTATTACATTTTTTAATGCTGCTGCTTTTAACTACAAAGAAAATTAATGGGTCCTTTAAAACTACACCATTTTATGTTTTGCTTTGAACATGTGGTTATACTGAGTGGTAAGGTTTGTGAAAACTGGAATAAACAAGAAAGAGTAAGTGGCTACATCTCAGCAGTTCAAAGGAATACCATAGGGAGTCTGCATCAAACTGCAAAGTCCCTATCCTTCATTACCATTATCTTTAAGCAGATATTTGGGGTGTGTAATTGCAAAGATGGGGAGTAGCTTTTAATTTTTTGTAATTATTTTGCTCTTTTTGAAACCCTAACTGCATGAAGATTACGCAAATACATAAAACCATGTTTAACATTAACCATGAACCAATTATAGGCAGCCTGGCTTTCAAAAAGTCATCCAGACTTCAACAACTCAAACAGTGTTGAGATTCATAAACTAAAGACCACTACCTTTAGCACTGTCATTCTTCTAAATCAGTTTTGGAAGGTTACTTCTACCAAATTCCTTATAACTGCAAGAATGGCAGTCCTGTTTTCAAACACAATTTTAATAATACAGTATTAATTGTCTGCTCATGTTGCTTTTACAGTGCAGACCACAAAATATCCATTTGACCCCATGTGGAGTTGGAGAAGTCAACTCATTTCTAATCTGTTACTCTTTTCCTGACCTGTTCTCAGAATAGTTGATATAAAATTAGTTCAGTATCCCTAATTTATTCAAATTTGGTAAATTAAAGAATCAAAACCAAACTAAATGTTAAACCTTTTTAAAAAAACCTGTTATACATGTTCATGAAGCACAAAAATTACTAGGTACAGAAACATATTTAAGAATAAATAAAATAAAAATAATATCTTACCTTAAGGTCCATAACTTTAGTTTAAAAAATGTTAATAAGAGCATCCTATTATGAAATTCACAGCCATTAACAGATTAATATGTTGACCTATATTTATCATTATTTATAGGCAATAATTATATCCATTTAACATGAAATTATGGTGAGATATAGAATTTATTTTACATATACTTTTGCTTCCTTACAAGTAAAGAAATGTAACTTCATTATATTCTGCATTTCTCTTGTCTCAAGAAGACTTGATCTCTCTTTTATGTGAGTACTTTTTCATAAATAACTACCCTAAAATCCACATAGATACACTTTTCAAAAGTGGTATGAGATCAAACCAGAAGTAATAGTTTTCCCTCTCATTCTTTTCTATCCTATTTGCATATGCACACAGGGTAAACAAAGCTCTGGAATGGGCACATGGCAATGATCTGCTTTTTCATTACTAGTCACAGTGGGTAAAAGGATTATGAGTAGATTTTACATCTCAGACAGAATACTGTCAATACAATTTTCCATACATGCATACAAACATATAAAGCAGAAACATGCCTGTGCTTCACTAAAGGGTATGTTAAAAGCAAGTATTAATCTCTCCTACAAGCTCAGTTTCAGTAGTTTAATGAATATTTAAATATTATTTTTCAACTTCCACGGCTTTGCTTTAAAAAATACACAAAATATTTCATGATATCTTTGTACCTAGATCTTTCACCGAAGTCTGTGAGTATAACTGAATTGCAAAATCAATTTGCATTTTTGCTTCTCACCTGAGGCAGCTAGTAATGATGTAGTCTAGTATCAGGTTTTGCACTGAGTGTGATTTTGATGATCAAATTGCCAAATTGGAACTAGAGAATGGACTAAGACATTTCACAGCCATCAGCCATCACTTCTGTTGATTTGAGCTCACTGTGAACAGAAATCTGACTCAAAAGCTCATCTATGGATGAAGAACACCATACATCAGTGCCTATCTCCTTGCCATCCTCTTATTCTTTTTTTCACTGATGTCATTTCTCAGGCCATATCTCTTTAGACTAAAACTTGGAATGAAGCTGTATCATTTACAACAGCACTTCATCATGGCCTAATAGTGGTGACATTCTTTAGAAGTATTTAATAGCAAATAAATTACATATTACTGAAATATTTTTGCACTATATGCAAATCTTTCTGTAGAAGAAATCTTGAATCTCATTTTCTGTTTAATTATATTGTTAATTGCTCCACTGGAATCAATTAAATATCTTATTTTAATCCTGTTGCAAATAAAATAATCATCTGGCTCTGATTTTTTCATACTGAAAGATGGAATATATCATAATATATGAATAATGCATAGCATATAAATAATACATCTAATATAGAGAGATAGTGTATAAATGAAAATATATAAAACTACATATATAAAACCACAGTGAATCTTATCCAGCAGGAGAAAACAAAACAGTATGAATTTTTGTTTTCTTCTTTTTTCTTCCTTGTCTACAAAGAAAAATTTCTTACCCTCAAATTTAAATACCTTTGAAGCTGGCTTATCCACTGTTGTCTCCCAAGGGCTGTACATGTTGAATTCTATAAAATAATTAAACATATGATGATAATGAGATTGGAAGTAAATAGCTCTCTGCCTACAGTGTACTCAAAGTATAGCTCTGCATCACCAGACAGGGAAAGCCTGAGCATGTATGGCAGTTTCTTCAGCCTCTTTCATCATAGACATTAATGTTGAGCTTCACCTAGCAGACCTGTTCCCATGCAGGAGGATGATATTGCTTGGCTTTGGATATAAGATGGATATACCATGGATAAGCTCCATGATATTGCTTGGCTTTGTATGAATATTTGGCATCCTGATACTCCAGTCAGTATACAAAGTATAAAACACGACCCTTCTGAGCTGATTACATTTCATATGCATGTTGAAATACAGACAATAATGTATAAATCAGTATCAAATCAGGCTGTGAATTGTGGTTGTTATTTACAGTTCTTACACCTTTACCATGCTTCTATTACCCTGTTTCTTGTGGATGAGTCATCTTTTCTTCAGCTCTATTCAAAATCCTTCATCCCTTGGGCTATTTAGTGGCTCAAGGTCACACACATATCATGTATATACAGCTCCATGATATAAAATACTGTAATGTTTGTCAGATTCATCCTCTCTTATAGAGCCAATAGCTGCCACAGGAGCTGAGGATCTGACAGTTATTTGTAGCTGCCTTTAAGTTTGTCTTGTTCTTATGCCAACTAATAAATATCTCCAGATACCTACAGCTCCTCAATTTCAACAATAACAAGTGGCATTTACAGGTTCAAAGAGTCAACTTCAGACTTTATAATATTTTATACCATAGAAACTTCATCTTAGTGTACAATGAGATATCTTTTTAAAAAATGTTGTTGTTCTCTCAGTATTTGAAATCCACATCAATTCGTTATCAGCAGTAAACATCCAAAACAGATGGTTTAGGTAAGGTTTTGAAAACATACTAATGGCAAAAAAAACAGGGTTTATCTGTTGTGGGGGGTTTTTTGTTGTTTGGTTGGGGGGTTTTTTTACGCTTTGTTGGTACAGTCTCCACAGTATTGAAAGGAATACTGGTCTCCTAGGAAGAAAGTCTTGACTCAGTCAAGACTGACCTGTTCTCCCAAATGTTTTAACTAAAGAAAAGGAATTAAATACATCACTGTATTAACATTCAATGAATTATGCAACATATTTGATAGACAGAATTTGCAGTTGTCTCTTTTAAAAATATAAAGTTTTGGTTCTCTTTTAAAAAATGATTGTTACAAAAATGAAAGTGTGAAATGCAGACCAAATCTAAAAAAGAGAGGAAGAGAGAGAGAACCTTTGCAACTGCCCAGACAAAATATGAAGTGTAGGAACACAGGCTCCAGTGGCCATGTTGGGCTGGGGGTAGGACTGGCCCAGGGGAGAAACAACAGCTTCATTAATCCTTTCCATGCCTAAATCATGCTTTAGTACAAACATGACTATGGATAGCCTGTAGAAAATGTTGTTGCTTTTTTGGCAAACAGGTTTTCCATTAATATACTCTTGAGACTTCTATCAGCAAGTCTATTTTTACAGATCTATAACTTGGCCATAAAATCTCAGTTCATAGCTGAAATTTAGTACCAGGCAAAATTCTCTTTTTAATCTATGTGTTGTGGGAAGTGGAAGTAAGATGAAAATGTTCCCAATTTTTCCTTTAGGATGCAAAATACTAATATTCTTATTAAATCATGCTTAGTTCATAATAAAAAGGTAAAGAAGCTAACACACATCAGAAGGATGCCACACTATATTTTATAAATTGTCTTTCCTTCAACAGCCAAGTGAGATTTCATACTAATACACAAGTCTAAGCGTTTTACTCCATAGGATTCCTGCTTCCAACTCTCAGAAAATCCACATACCTTCCGTTTAGGTCATGCTAAGATTTACCAGGATAAAAACTCCTTTAACAATAGACATATTTAAACAGTTGTAAAAGAAAAGTCTATGTGCAAGTCAGGAAAGGAACTAGACAACAGCTTCCCATGTGTAGTGAGTGAAGTGCACACAGCCAAATGCAGGAATAATTGAAAATTTCATCTGCAAAACCAACTTTTAGGAAATAAAAGACTTCAAGTAAATGTGATGCAACTGCTACGTAAGTTCAGACTCTGCTGTTTACTCAAGCCAGGTCAAGTATCTGGAAACAACCACCAAGGTGAACTACTATGTGAACTCTCATTTGTACATTTTTCTCCTACTATCATACTTGAGAAATCTCATGTTCAGTGCCCTTCATTTTTTTTTTTTATTCAGCATATTTTTAGGGTATACGTCAGTATTATTCCATTTCACTAAGACAAAAGGACTGTTCAAAAAGTGCGTGTGTTTAAGGTCTGTCTATGTGGTATAACACATTGCTATTTTGAGCTGCTATGCTTTCTGAACCTGGGGGGGCACAGCACTAAATTCTGTTCTGCAATCTTCTCCAAAAAGTTGTCAGTTTAAGTTAATATCATAATAAAGGAATAAATATGGGTCACCTGCTTATAAGAAGAAACACAGTTATTCTCATTGCTGCAGTATCCCATACCAGTTCCTGAGTCAACAAAGCCAGGGTGGAAATTCCCGTTAATTTCACTGGGTAACAGATTAGTGCTTTATCATGTTTAGCTGAATGAAGTGTAGTGGTACATTATCACACAAATTTCTAACGAGCAAAAATTAATTAAACAAATGTAGCAGAAGGCTAGATCAAGATTCTGTCTGACTCTACAGACAGGAAGTACATTTAGACTATTTTGGCAGAATCCACATCTAAAAGACACTGGATATACTCAGAAAATTATGCACTTGGATTTTAAAACAACCACATCTCCAGCCCATTAGATGGAACTCTTAGTCTCATATTTTATGTATTTCAGGCACTGACAAACCACTACTACCCAGTCATTCTAAAAAATTAAAAACATAGACTGAAGCATTTTTCTTCTGCATGTAAAAATTTGCTTAAAATAGACATTGAAACAAATAAGAACATCAGAACAAACATGTTTCTGTCAGGACTTTGTGTCTCTTTTTCCTCAGAAACACCAGTCTCAATAAACAAACCTTTGCTTTCTTGTTATTAACTCCATTGAGATTCATCCCAAAGAAAAGATGTTATTATTTTTCAAATAATTTTCTTTCTTTCTTATGTGTAACAAAAGGCTTGGTGCTATGCTGGGCATATACAAGCAGTGAATTTTAATTTAAGTAATGAGTGAAAAGTGAGTTTTATGTTCTTCTCTGCAGAACAGGAGAATTCCTGCAGTATGAACTTTTTGTGTCGAAGTCTGAAAGAAGAAAGTAATGGTGATTCCAAAGACCATCTGTGTGACTCTGCCAAATATTGTTGTATTATCTCAAGATTATATCATCATTCATACACTTTAGGAACAGATTAATAAGAATATTAACATTCATTGATAGACAACTCTAGAGCTTTTTGTGTGCCTTATAATACACTAAATAATCCTTCTGTACACCTCCTTCTTTTTGCAACCAAATCTTTCTTACATGTCATGGAGAATAGAAGAAATTATGCTAAAGAATCTAGGAAAATAGGACAGAAGAGAACCTCAGAAAGTCCAAGCCTTGATTAATGATACCTATGGCATCTCTGGCTAAGTAGTTTCCAGAAACCTCTGATGAACAATATTCAGTTACCTGCTTCAACCAAGTATTTCGGTGCTTAAAGTCCACATGAATGATGGCTACCATATCTAAATCTTTCTTGCTGTGATTTTAATTTGTCTTTTCTTGTCCTAACCTCAGTGATCACAAAGATTATATACTTTTCATCTTTGAAGCTACTATTTTGTCTTTGGAGACAACACAATCTCCTTCAATTTTTCTTCAGATATTCTGTTATTCCATGGCCGTTCTGTGGAGCCAGCTGGCCCACATCTTCCTTGAATTGCAGTTTTCAGGAAAAGGCAGAAATACCAGAAAGGCAGAAATCTTTAGCTCTTACAGGTTTTGCAACAGCATGTTCTGCTTGTGATTCACCATAAACTGCAAATTTCCTGCACTGAATTTCTATTTGCGTTGCAGATTATCCAGGCTAACATTAGAACTTTGCTTTTATTCTTATTACTGTTTTACATATTTTGGATTGATTTTGCATAGAAACTATAAATATTTGGCAGATTATTTTCAATTCTAATCCTTTTCTACGGTCCTAGTCTTGGACCCCTCAACAGTTTGATACAATCTGGAAACAGAGTAAATGGACTATATATTCCACTGTCTCTAAGAAAAGTAAAGATATGATTTAAGCTTACACTGAGGTATATACTTCATTGAAGCATGTATTTATATGTCTGTCCTCAGTTCAGGGGAAACTCCCGTGGAACCCTATTTACTATGTCTCTCTTCTGACAATGAACTATAATCAATCTTAGACACTATCACATTATACAAGTTTCATCTAAATAGTATTTTCCTTCAAATGTCCCTGTGTGAAGGAAATTCCTCCCCTGGAATGGAACAGAATTGTAATTTTCCTCAAATAAGCACAGAGCTATTGAATGTCAATCAACTAAGTTGATTTTGTGAATACATTCCATGAATAGTTGAAATTCCAGCTAATGTAAATGGCTGCCTACTCCCAGCTGCCAAATGTGATGGCGGAGAAATTGTTAGCAAGGAAAGTGGAAATGGCCCAAGCCCCCTAACTGCTAAATTCATGCTTACATTTTTATATGATATGTATTCACCTGCCAGAGTCATCAAGTATACATTTTGTAGGAAAATCTTTATACGTTTTATAGTCCCTAAAATGAATATTTGGGAATTAAATACACAGATGTGGAAAGTTCACCCACAGAGATCCACAGGAGTCCAAAGTGTTTCCACGTATATATGTATTTTTTGTTTATAGCCTCTTTCAAAGTGTCTGGGTACCTGTAACTGGGCCAAGGTGGTTTGGAACAGACAGGGGCATAGACAGGACAAGATTTATTATTTTAATGAATAGCATAGCTTGACCTATACCAGGAACGATGCAGGAATAATTTTTGCTAGGAATAGTTCTACCGGTGTTTCCACTATCGAAGTTTAGATCTGTTTGTAGGGAAATCATAATTTGACTTAAGACATCTCCTTTCTCAGTATGATACCCTTTTAACAGGGCCATGTGACACACCCATGTAGACAGCCATGTAGAACATTCCTGAGATAGTAGATCATCTGCATTTACTTTATCTTGCAAATGACATTCAGACTTCAAGAAAGAAAACAAAAATGACTGGAGTCCTGAAATCTGCCTGACAATCAAAGGAAGCATGATGTAATAGTGTAATGAAGAGCAGAGAGCAAAAAAGAGATCACAGTTATCTATCATATATTCAGTATCTCCATAAATGACTTGGATGCAGGACTTGAGGATTACTATTTAAGTTTGACGATGACACAAAATTGGGAGGAGCTGTTGACACCTGCAAGGGCAGAGAGGCCCTGCAGAGAGATCTAGACAAATTAGAGAGCTGGACAATCACCAACCTTATGAAGTTTAGCAAGGACGCGTGACGGATTTTGCACCTGGGACATGGCAGCCCTGGATGTACATACAGACTGGGGAACGAGAGGCTGGAGAGCAGCTCCATGGAGAGGGATCTGGAGGTTCTGGTCAACAGCAAGTTGAACATGAGCCAACAGTGTGGCCCAGCAGCCAAGAGGGCCAACCATGTCCTGGGGTGCATCAAGCACTGTATTGCTAGCCGGTTGAGGGAGGCGATTGTCCCGCTCTACTCTGCACTGGTGCAGCCTCATCTTGAGTCCTGTGTGCAGTTCTGGGCCCCACAGTACAAAATGGATACAAAGCTACTGGAAAGTGTCCAGAGGAGAGCCACGAAGAAGGGTTTAGAGGGGAAACCATATGAGGAGCAGCTGAAGTCACTTGGTCTGTTCAGCCTGGAGAAGAGGAGACTGAGGGGAGACCTCATCGTGGCATACAGCTTCCTCACAAGGGGAAGAGGAGGGGCAGGCACTGATCTCTTCTACCTGACAACCAGTGATAGAACCTGAGGGAACGGCAGGAAGATATGCCAAGGGAGATTTAGGTTGGATATTAGGACAAGGTTCTCCACCTTCACTGGAACAGGCTCCCCAGGGAGGTAGTCATGGTGTCAAGCCTGACAATATTGAAGAAACATTGGGACAATGCCCTCAGACATATGGTGTGAGTTTTGGGGTTGTCCTATGCCAGGACAGGACTTGGACTCGATGATCCTTGTGGGTCCCTACCACCTCAGGACATTCTATGATTCTATGATTCTATGATTCTATGATTCTATGATTCTATGATCAGACTTTAAATAAATACTCTCTGAATTGCTATATGAACAGCACCATATAACATCAAGGCACACAAGTGATGACCAGCTGCATGGTGTTTACAATAGGACTAGATTTGTATTTTATCAGGTTTTTCCCAGATCCACACCCTCATTTCATTCTCAAAAAGGTGGAATCTCTTTCTTGGGAAACAAAAAAACCCAGAGAACAGTAACAAAAACATTTTACTGATAATGATACACACAAACAGAATGAATGTCAAGAACAGAAAATATTCCCTGTAGTCTGGAATTGCAAGGTGAAGTGCTTTCAAATTTCAGTAGAATGATGTTTTCAGCTGAGCTACAGTGGCCATCAGTTTGAACACACTCTATTAAGAGAGAATACGTACTAGAAGGCAAAGACATTCCCTGGGATCTGAACACAGATTAAATTAGTGGTTAGTGGATTTAATGAGATCAGTACAAAAACACAAGCTGCCTCTCTCTTCTAAATATGTTGATTAAGGCTGCATGTTTTCCATTTTTTCTTCCATAGACAGTGTCACTGAGCATTTCAGAAAGATAAACATTCACACAGCATCCTGCATAAGATCAGAGAGTAGCAACACTGCTGCTTCAAAACCTGGTTGTCGAAGCAGGCATTTAACCATCTCTGGATTTTAAAGGTTTTAGTTTAGCAAGTTTTCAGTTCTTGTGTTCTTCCTTATTATTTTGAGAGACTACTTACCATAAGAAATGAGTGGAGCTATACCATCTATACCAGCTGAGTCTCTGACTTTGGGCCTGAAATACTTTTGATTCTGTTATTTCAGAGTCCTTTGCTGCGGAGGAACTGAGGTACAATGCTTATATTTAATACAGAACGATACAACAGCATTTATAAGAATAGTAATGATTCTACCCAAAGGAAGTAAAGCAGCTTCCAAGCCTTCATTTGTCAAATATATACGGCTTAATTTTTTTTTCATTTGTTTTTTGTTTCTGCATTTTCAGTAATAGTTGGTTGATGTTCTAGAGCATAAAGATAATCAAAACATTTCATCAGTGTCAGTGTCATAGCTGACATGCTGCCTAGTGGAACAGGAGGAAAGAATGCAAGCTGAATGCAAATTGAGATAGAGTTTAGTAAATAATTAGGTTTTCAATTGTGAAGATCTTCAGAATATTTCTGTAGCTCTTACATAACCGGCATTAACTGATTTCTCCTTAATAAGCAGCAAAGAGGAAAACAGGCAGTGGGGCTGGGGGGTGGCGAGGGGCAGGGAGGAGAAAGATGAGAAAAAACCCACAAAATTTGTGAATACTTTACTTCTGTGCACCTAAAGTAAAAGTTGTTTGTGAACCCCAGACCTGCTTGGTCACAGCAATGGAAAACATTTTTTTTTCTTAATATCCTCATAATTCACACCAGAAAATTAATATTTACCTTCTCTGAGAGAGAAGTCTAGAGCTGACAAAGGACTGGCATATTGAGTGGAGTCTTGGAAAAAGGTTTGTACAGTATGTTTTATACAAAAGGTGGCTACTTTGAGATAGTGATGTTGGTCTGTCTCTTTCATTAAGGCTAAACCTATTCATAGAATCAAAGAATCATAAAATCATAGAATCATTAAGGTTGGAAAGGACCTCTGAACTCATCGAGTCCAACCTGTTAGCCTAACTGCCTGGTCCACCTCTAAACCATGTGCCTAAGCACCACATCCATACTTTTTTTATATACTTCCAGGGACTGTGATTGTACCACTTCCCTGGGCAGTCTGTTCCAATGCCTCAACGCTCTCTCCATGAAGAAATTTTTCCTAATATCTAATCTAAATCTCCCCTGGCACAACTTGAGGCCATTTTCTCTTGTCCTACCACTTGTTACTTGGGAGAAGAGACCAACCCCCACCTCGCTACAACCTCCTTTCAGGCAGTTGTAGAAAGCGATAAGGTCTCCCCTCAACCTCCTCTTCTCCAAACTAAACAACCCCAGCTCCCTCAGCCGCTCCTCATCAGACTTGTGCTGTAAACCCTTCACGGGCTTTGTTGACCCTCTTTGGACACGCTGTAGTACCTCGATGTCCTTCTTGTAATGAGGGGCCCAAAACTGAATACAGTATTTGAGGTGTGACCTCACCAGTGCTGAGTACAGGGGCACTATCACCTCCCTGAATTTTTTTATGAACTGAATAAAATTCACAGAATGAGAATTAACTACATATGGTGGTTTTGTTTCAGCAGAGAACTTGGCTTTTATATGAATAAAACAGCAAATTCATTCACTTTCCCACATTAACGGTTAATGGAATCGATGTTTTAAGATGATAATTTTACTACAAGGTGTATGCCTTTTTATATGACTTAGTTTCTCATGATTCTTTGGAGCAGACAAGAAAGTGTTTGTGATTTTGAATGAGGAATCCGCTTTATATGATGTGTTAATAGGCAAAACATATGTACTAGCTAGAAAAATAACAATTACAGAGTGAAGAAAAGGTATCTATCTGTCAAGTCATAATTTTAAAATTTTAATCCATGTTCTTACCAGACTTTGGTCAGAATCAGCCAGAATTCTCTGATCCGTAAATGGCTTGTGCCAGTGTAGAGCACACAGACAACTTGATTTGTCTCATCAAAAAAACAGTGACACAAAAGCACCAAGCTACTAACATTATTTTTACTCTCCATTACCCTTTATATTAGAGGGCTGAGAAAACACTGAGAAGACAGAATTCATTGCTGTATTAAGCAATAATAAAATCAATACATGTATCTCTATGTATCAGTACAGATTGACTAACTTTTGCATTTATGTTACTTGAAAGAATTATATTTTAACATTAATAATGTTTTGTCATTGTTTTATACTCTCCTCCCCTATTCTTCATCTTTTGAAGGTGAATGATTTCCAGTTATAGCTTGCGTTCATTTTCAAGGTAATCAGCTTACCAATTTACCATCAAATCAAAACACCTGCTCTTCATCCATTTAAAATCCCTTAGAAAGGATATTTCAATTGCATAAAAAAGAAAATCCAGCCCCACACTATCTTACAGTGGGTTTTTCTGTTTAAAACCACAAAAGCTCACTCCAGAAATATAGTTACCATGGAGCTCAAGCTAAAGAATTAAATATAAAGTTTCCATAAATTATTTTAGCATTGCCTAAAGTAATTTATATTCAGAAAAGTTCAGCTATCAGCCTTTGCTTTGAAGTGAATGTGTTTTATTCTCAAACAGAAGTACCAAGCTAACTCTGGAAGTGAGTAAAAGAATGCTTTCAAAGCAGAAACACAGTCATACTTTCTACTAATGGTATTTATCTTTTTTATTCAGTAGCTTGCACACATCAATGCACATACACTCACATATGTCTCTCTCATACAGACACAGGGAGTATATCGATACACGTCTGGAGAATTTTAATACTGAATTGAAAATTCATTTCTGATTGAGTGTAACACTTTTCTTTTTGCTACTTTTCTTTTTTTCCTTGTCAGGGAATGGAGAAATTAAAAGCTTTCTCCACAGCACCTCGGAATCTGATAGAGATTGATAGCTTCTGCAGTGAGACACAAGGTAAGGAAAGCAGACAACAGTCAACACATAAGGAGAGCTGCCTAGCAGCAATAAAAACAACACTACATCTCATTTTCCAGCTAAGAAATGCTGGGACAAGGAGATAAATTTCAATAAAATCAGTGGACATGTTGTAATGATGTGCTATACAATATAACGATTACACAGGAACCTTCAAGACCTTGAATATTCTAAGGTATAAAGGGAAAGGAATTGGCTATAATGAGGAGAATACAGTTAAAGCTTTTAAACATAGTCAGGTGCAAAAAACCCATGTTGCTTACCAAGTTCTCATTCATTACATACTTAGTCCAAAACTAGCTAGATCTCCTAGAATATTTCCACTGATTTCAAAAGCTTCTACATCAAGCCCAAAATCACCTGGCTAAATCCTGTTTATGGAGTTCATGCAAGCCTTGGAAATAGTTACAAATATTGCCCAGCATTATTATGTGTCTTCTTGTTAGTCAAGACACTGAAGCTCTATTCAAGTCCAAAAACTTTATTCTTTGTGATTAGAAAGAGGGGAGGGAAGGTGTTAACTGATAGCAAAAGCCATCGTTTTCTCACTAGTCATGTGGCTGAAGAATGTATACAATAGGTAGAGCTTAAACTTCAGGAAAACATTCTTTCATTTAGAAATGGTTTATTGTTTAATTGGACTGTGTTAAAACTATTTGTCTTTGTCTCATTTTCAATCATTAAAGCTAGGCTATAAGCTATTTTTTGAATAAACTTTTTTTTTTTTTTTGCATTTTGTTTCTAGAAGGCAGCTGTACAGAAGATAAGCTGTGAAAGTAGAAGGTAAGAAGTGAAAACTTTACTTCACAAGGGATTCCAGCTATATTTGTGGTATTAAGATTTTCACCATTTTTAGTTAGAGATGCTTTTTGACAAAATAAGTTCAATTTCTAAAATGTGAAAAGTTTCACAAAGAGCAACAGAATGGGTTTTCAGAATTTGGAAGGAGAAAAGTATATGGAATGAGTATTGTTACTTTCTTACCTACCAAAATGAAAAAACTTTTTTTCTGTTAAAGAAAAATAAAATTGCAGTTTCCATGTTCTTATTCCTCCTGCTCAAATATTCTTGAGTCATACTATCTACCTGATCTTTCCTTCTGATGAGCTGACACTCACTTATCTTCCTTTGAAATTCATCTTTCCGATATCTTTGGCCTCCATCTGCTCTCATTTGCTTTTGACTTGACATCTGAAGGGCTTCAGACTCTCAGAAGTCCAACGCTATTGACAGCTGAGCCTCTGTACCTTCATGGATCTTCTGTTTCACCACTTGCAGAATATTATTTTCTGTCCCTGCAAGTGACCTTTATTGCTTCTCACATATCAACTTTGATGATATTCAAGGCCCCTCTCAAATTTATGGCTATAAATAATTGCTGATTTTTACATCCAAATAAATCACCTCTGGATTTTTTCCTTCTAAATTGTCATGCTGTGAAATAGATGGGCTCAATACATTTGCTATGAGGTGGGCAATTAGTTAATATATGTATAAAAAGCACATCCCTAAAAGGGGTTGATAATCTCTCTATGGTTAGTATTTTCCTATGGATTCAGTAAATTTCTGAAAGTAAAGCAAGTCTTTGGAAGCTGATGGGCTGTTTTTAGGCAGGGATTCTACAGCTTTCTATATCAGACCACTAGGATTGGACAAGTGGCTTCAGGAACATCAGTAAAAGCTTTTACCCAGAACTGTGTTCCAGTTGAACACTGTGTCTGAGGCTCATTTCCAGAGAACTACCTTAACGAATCCCCCTCCTTTGTGGTGGATGAACAAAGTGATTTCCTAAGGGAAAAAAATAGTAGGTTCCTTAATAGGAGGCCTTGGGGGATTATCTGGGAAGTGAACTGACTATCCTATCAGTTTCATAGTACCTTGTTATTCTGTGACATTATTCCTTAAACTGTTGCCACTGATGCTGAGGTGGAAACGATTGCCCTTAGCAGGTATTAACTAAGTGATTCCAAGATCAACATGGAAACATGGATGCCTCACAAGGTAGACTGTGCAAATCACATATTTAATTTTATTTTTGTATATTGGAATAAAAATATGAGCTTTAAGCTCTCCTGTAAGCCTCAGGATCTCTGTGCTTAGTTGGATTGACTGTAGATGATAATGGAAAAGAATCTGTTTTAGTAATAGGTAGGTTAGTGGTATTGACTAATGCAATTAAGGCCACTGTCATGTAGTGGCATTCAGCTGTGGTGCAGCAATAGGGCACTGCATGGGCAAGGGTGCCAGTGCCACCTAGTATACAAGGGACAGATGGAGCAGTGATGCTGTACAAAGCCCACTTAAATCACTATATCATCAGATAACCTTAACAAGACTTTATCAGCCTAATCTACTTCTCTTCCTGCAGACACAGTAGAAGTCTATTCTGAAATCTGGTCTGTTTTCTGGGTTATGTCAGTAAATAATATGCAGTGGTAGGCTTAATTCTTCAGTTCTTTCCAATGATGAGGGGAGTACAGTTGGCAGAATTTGAAGCTTACTCGAAGGGACTCCCTAGTTCAAAACCTGTTGACAAATACACCCTGGTGAAAAGCGTCCATTTTGAAAGCAGGGCTTTTTCAAGTGTAAGTGAAACTGCTGCTCTTTTCATAACACAAATTTCCCTTGTGCCACAGAAAGTCATCAGGATGGCTTTCAAAAAGCTCAAGACAAACAGTGTTGACAGTTACAAGGTAGTGCTGATTAGGGACTGGAATTAACAGTGGGAAAAATAGATGTTTGGTAGGTCTAGCATAAATTGTGCCAATTTGTCATGTGAATGAAATATCAAATAAACTTCCTAAGGTGTACACTGTTCTCAGAAACCTATAAGCTCAGGTGAAGCAGGAGTCTGATGAAAGGGAAAAGAACCTGAGCAGAAAAAGCAGAAAGAAAGGGGGACAGAAAGGGTATGCCTGGAAGTACAATGGAGACATTATGTCTGTAAAAGATCCAACAGTCAGTCTGAGGAAATGGAAAGAAATGGAAAACTTACCTCTAATTTCTCTGATCAACTGTGGTCACTTAAGTAAGAATGTTGATGTATTTGATATTTTGTAAAAGATCTTTTCTGGGTCATCTTGGGGGGTTTGCATAGCTGAGAGCGGATACAATGTGTGAGTGGAGTTTGTGCCTGGGTATCACTGAATCTAAATCTCTTAGTTTTCAACAGCCTCCAGATACCTCTGTGTGCACAATGCGGGTAGCTTGCTGTAATGCCCCAGGAGCTAGATCCAAGAATTTTTGCTGGTCATTCTGCTACAAACCTTTTCTTTTTCACTGAGCATTGTCAGCACTGCAAATTAAAATCTCAACTGAAGTCCACAAATATTGACTGTAGGCTTGGTTTGTCGACATAAACCAAACCAGACTATTCCAGTAGATTTCAAATTTGCTACTTTATAGCACTCATTGCAAGTATCTGACTTTTAATGTTAAACCAGTTATTAGTTTGGACATACACACCTACAGAAATAAAGAGCTACCTCTACATTTTGCAGTTGTTTAATAAATCCTTGTAATATTACATTTGCATAATACATTTCTGTATTTTAATTTTGGATTGGTGGATTTTTTTTATAAGATCCTTCTTTTTGCTATAGTCAAAAACACAAGGTATATTTCAGTTTTAAAACTGAACTTAGAACAGTCTATTGTATGAAGCCTGCCATAACACAGTTACAGCTAACCTTGGGTCAGAATTTCTGTTGCAGAACAGTTGAAAAATAAGTATAAACTTTTCACAGTTCACTTAAAACTTTATAAGGTATTCTACACTGCACAGCATAGTATATTAAGCTTTTTAAACTAGTTTTCTGTTCTGTTTTATTATTTGGCCATATGTTTTGGGTCAACACTGCAGCATCATGCGGTTGATTTTACTTTTTAATAAAGTTGAGAATGCAGATTTTTATAGTTCACTTGTAAATGTGCTGTGGAAATGACATGCTATACACATAACTGTCCTGCAATTATTCTTTTGGAGCTGGATGTGAAACATGGTAACCACACCATCATTATTAGGCATTTCATCATGTCAATCCAAAGCAATTCAGATGGTCATTTCAAACGTTATCTCCCACTGTGCCTAAATTACCCTACTGAAAAATAATCTTGTGTTCCCATCATTGCTGTGAAGTTGTCTGCTTTAGACTTTACTAAGTTACCATGTCATGAACATGTAAAAGTGTGCTTTTTGAAGTATTTTCTTCCCTCTGTCCAGTTGAGGAGGTGGAGTGATAGAGCAGCTTTGGTGGGCACCATGGTGTCTAGCCAGGGTCAATCTACCACATATTTCAGCCATGATATAAAAAAACAGGGTAAGAAACTTACCTGCTACTTTCACTTAGGAAATATGTCTGAGAACAGGTTGATCCTTCCACTGTGAGAATATAGGCCACTACAGTGCAGTGTGCAAGAGAACTGCCAGAGCACCTAACAAAAGTGTACCAAAATGGCTTCTTTTTAAAGAATTTGAAGTTTGAAAGTTGTTTCACATTTGCTTCTTGTGTCTCACTATCAGTGTCAAAACTAGATTACTCTGATTTGATCTAGTACAGCAATCCATAAATTCCTGTGTGCTATACCTTCCCTGTGGACAAAACTTTCAAGTAACATGATGTAACATGTAACAGAAAAAGCCATCTATGAAAAAATGGATCACTATGATTTTTTTTCTTTTAATCATATCTATAAGCTATCACAGAATAGTTCATAGAATCATAGAATAGTTTGGGTTGGAAGGGACCTTTAATGGCCATCTAGTCCACCCCCCCTTCAATGAGCAGGGACATCTTCAACTAGATCAAGTTGCTCAGAGCCCTGTCCAACTTGATCTTGAACACTTCCAGGCATGGGGCATCTACCACCTCTCTGGGCAACCCGTTCCAGTGCCTCACCATCCCCATTGTAAAAAATTTCTTCTTTATATCTAGTCTAAATCTACCCTGTTTTAGTTTAAAACCATTACCCCTTGTCCTACCGTAACAGACCCTGCTAAAATGTTTGTCTCCATCTTTCTTATAAGCCCCCGTTAAGTATTGAAAGGCTGCAATAAGGTCTCCCCGAAGCCTTCTTTTCTCCAGGCTGAGCAACCCGAACTCTCTCAGCCTTTCTTCATAGGAGAGGTGTTCCATCCCTCTGATCATTTTTGTAGCCCTTCTCTGGACATGCTCCAACAGGTCCATGTCTTTCCTGTGCTAAGGACTCCAGAGCTGGATGCAGTACTCCAGGTGGGGTCTCACCAGAGCACAGTAGAGGGGCAGAATCTTCTCCCTCAATTATGGAGGTATTAATTTCATCTCAGTATTTTACTTGCCAAAAATTGACCATGTGACAAACTGGGATGAAAATTTGGTGGGACAAGTACATTCCACTTCTCATATTTCACACATCCTGTAACTTTCCAGGCTGATCCAGTAAGTATCTGAATAAATACAAGGGTTGTAATTCAGCTGGGGTTTTAAAACAGATTTTTTACTTTTGTAAATCTATGTCAAAACATACCACTGAGTTTCTTTTTTGTCTGGTAAAGAATATTAATAGATAATCCTGGAAGTAAATCTATTTGGACTGTCCCTGGAGGTTTTTCTGCTGATTATAAATTGCTTAAACTGCAGTCTCACACTTTAGGACATAAAGCAGGGGCTCTTAAGAGAAGCAGACTTTTGTGTTCAGTCTGAATTTCTAATGTACATTGCTAACATCGACTCTCATAATCCAATTTTGGATTATGCCTACAAAATAATATAGAAAAATGCTTAACTGTAGGTTATTTTCTTCTGAAGAATGCATTTTCAACATTTCTCTTTGTGCTGCTGCTGTTTCCCCATTTTCATGGCTGTGGGTTGGGTTTTTTTTTTCACGTTACCTCAAGATTTCTCACAATATTCATGCCATTAGTTGAAATGTTTTGACATCATTGCATAATGAAATTCAATTCACATGTTTGAGTAGGCAAGTTTATAATGGTCTAAAGCTGCTTGAGATAAAATGAGTGTTTCTACACTAACTTCAGGCTCCATATCATCACCTTTAACTAAGACCTTAGATTGCCTAAAGCTTCTTTCTTATGTTTAGCATACTATACTAGGCTTTGCATCAGGTATAGCTTTGGTTGCCACTGCAGTTGATGTGAAATAACTACAGAATATTATTGATTTAAATATTAATTATCTCATAAATTCCTATTCTTCCTTTATACTGCCAACACTTGAGATACCTCTTTCTGGCAAAAAAGAAGGAAGAATACAAGTTAAATACAAGTACATAGTTAATATTTAATTATACATACAAGACATGTCTAAAGAACAAACTCATGGTGTGTAGTAAAAATTATATTTCTTAGTACCTGTTCAGAACAACTAATAATGGCCAAAAACTACGGCCTGGTACGAAGGGCTGTTGATCCCTCTCTCTCTCAGAAACCATAAGACAACCAGCAGTGTTAAACATGCAGCAGCAAAGTGCTATATTCTTACCCATATTTTTCTCCTAAGCAAGATTGAGACATGTAACACTATGAGACCCTTTAAGTTTCACAAGCGTTCACGATCCCTTGCATCTCATTCAAATACAGTCTTTAGAACCACTTGATGCTCACTGGTCATCTGTCACTGTAAGTAAATTGAGTGTTACTATACAAAACTAAAACTAAACAAAAATAAAATTTTATGTATAATACCACTACCAATGGCAAAGAAATACTTATTTCTTCACTATCCTGAAAGGCAGCAGAGAATAAATGCAATGGGGAATAAAATATGTCAGTTGTAGTAAAAATCATGATAAACCTAAAGCTAATGCAGTAAGTTCTGCACTTGTGAAGTTACTCTGTAAACTTCAGAACATGATGAACATTATTTGTACACAGTACAATGAAAACAATACCTATTTAATTGATATAAACAGGCTGGGATCCTAATGTAAGACAGTATATTTAGAGGAAGGTGTCTTGCTCAGCTATTTTCTAATTAATTAAATCAACAAAACAAAGCTGTGATGGAAGGAAAAATCTTTCCACAAAGGAATTAAAAAAGAAAGTGCAGCTATATTTCTTTTCTGATTCCAATGTTTTAGAATATGTACTAAGGGAATTTAATTTTACTTCTCTAAGTTAGGAGGAATTAGTTTACTGTTTCAATTGTAATTCTTTAGCTTGGTAAATAAATGTGAATGTAGATCCAATTTAAATCTGAACTGCAGGCATTACAAAACTAAATGATACTTGGGTTTTGGAATGTGGCTGTCTTTGCAACCGTTTCTGTCTTATTAAAGTGAAATTTCAATCCTCAGTGATTGCTAAGATGAACTTAAAGAATTAGATGGGCACCTGATTATTGACATGCAAAAGACATCAAATGCCAAACACCTATTACTATAAGAAAAGCTGAACTGTGTAAGATCAAAAGTCTGCCTTACTACGTATCCTCTTTCTAAGAGTGCCCCAAGGCAGAAATGTAAGTGGTGGAAGAGTACTAGAACAGGGCAAACAGGATGTGATACTTCCCAAACATCCCCAGAGTCTTCACAATTTTCAGTTAAGGAACTTGCTGAGCCAGAGCTACTTTTTATATGTATAACAAACTTACTTGGATTTTTTCAATAAATTTAACTTAGTTCCCCTTGAACCTATAGGGAATTTTAGAATCCATAACATCCCAAGACACAGAGTCCCTGTTGCAGTAGGAAGAGTCCCTTTCTATTGCTTGTTCTGAACTACTCTTCTGCTAGGTTTATGAAGTACCTCATAATTTTTTTTCACCAGAAGTAGTAGTGGGCAATAAATCCTTTTTCTCATTTCCTATGCCACCCAAGAGTTTAACGATTTCTTAGATGACCCCTCTTGGGCAGCAGCCTGCTTGCTTAACTCCATTGTTTCCTCTGTGGAAGCAACATCATACCCTTGATCACCTTCTACTGCATCTACAGCATTTTGATTGAAGCCGTAAAGGCAGTTTTGAATCCCCTGTTTGTCCCACTTTTCATTTGACAGTTTTGATGCATAAGAACTAGATTTCCAGAAAAAAAAAAAATCAATCAGACCAGGTATGCACCAAGCAGAAAGCTTTGAATTGTGTGCATAGTAGAAATATTTGGCTGGAAAAGAAACTCCCAAGCTATATACAATGTACATGTAGGACCCTTAGCACTAGCTGCTCTGTTCAGTTACTTGCTAATGTGGATGTGTGCCTCATGTCCTTACTCTGAAACTTTTCTAATTCTAATACAATGTCTTTAAGATGGGAGAAACTAAGCTACAGCCAGTATTCAAGATATTGGTATGCATTCAGCAGCATAACTTCCACTATTCGTTTCTTAATAATATGTAACATTCAGTCTGGCTTTTTGACCAGTACTAAGCTTTAGGTTGACCTTTCCATGGAGCTATCTCCTATCAGTCTGCAATCTTGTTGAAATCTACTACACTTTTATAACAATTCTGACTTCCTCTGAAAATTTTGCTCAAGGGAAGAGCATCAGTATGAGCTACAACAGACCCAGATACACTAAGTTAATAATGCCTCTTATCCCTGGGGATAATGTCAGATGTCTGTGAATAGACAGAACATGCTTTCTGCGGTCACGCCCCAAGTTCCTCCTCCTGCTTTAAAATGAGAACCTAACAAATCCCACAGAGAGGCCTTCCTCGCTCTCTGCACTAAGCCACAGGTCCTCCATGCTGAAGACCATTTTAATTGACAGTCTGTGATAGATTTATAGAGCATTTTGCACCAAAGAAATTAAAAAATGAGCCAGAACATCATGCTATCACACCCCCAACATGCACATGCTGAAGAGCATCATCTTTGGAAGAGCTGGCGAAGGATCAACATAGGCAAAGATATAGCTACATTTTACAATTCTAGTTACATTTTCTATTTATCATTCAGTAATCAGTCTAATCTAATCAATAGACCTAAGTAATACAGAGAAAAAGCTAACATTTGAGACTGTTTCTGCTTTTCCATACAGTAAGTACTTCTTGAACTATGATCATGAAATTGTGAGGATAAAGAAGCGGTGGCACAGGGTGCCTGGGGGCTGTGCAGGCTCCTTCCCTTCTCAGGGGGTCTCAGGTCCCAATGGGATGAAACCCTGAGCATCCTGGTATGATCCCATGGCTGACCCTGCTGTGAGCAGCTCCTTACACCAAGCACCTCCCTACACCACGCACCTCCCTACACCAAGCACCTCCCAAGCTCCTTCTCCACTGCAAGAGTTTATTTTGCAGATTAAAGGTCCAGTATTGCAGTCCTAATCAAGGCATGTCAGAAAAGATTGTGGAGTGCCATTCACTTTAATATTGTTGCTGGGTTCCTCTCTGTGGAAACACTACACATTTCAGATCGCACAACCCATCATATTTATTGGGTGATACACCTCTTCTTGAAACCAGGTGAACTGTCTCACATAGCTATGAATCATTTAAATATATTAGACAAACTAAAAGCAACACAAGTTTCCATATAACAGAAAAAAGAAGTTTGAGAATTAAAATATATAAAGGAAGTACTCTATCAGAGAAAGAAGATTCACAGTCAATGTCACACTAGTTTAATACTGAGATACTTGAGGTGTCAGCAAGACCCTACTGCTTGTATTTTTGTATTTTCACAAATGTGCTTTCTTCTGCAGTACATTCTACGGCTACCATCCAGATCTTTTTTTTTTTTAAAATCACACTTTATCTTTCCTTTAACATCCCACTTTTGCATGACTTTCTTCTTAGCCCAGTGTATTTTTTTAAAAAAACCAACCAACAGTCCTGTATTTCCCTAGTATCACAAGATGCTCTGAAATAATCTTTGATCTCATACCTAAATTCCATTTTGGTCTCCATGGAAGAAAAGGTGTTGTTTGCTGCAGCTCTCTTTCTTAATTGACAAAGTTAATTTCCACAGTTGTCCACAAAAGTCTCACTACTAGCCAATACACATATTACTATTATCCTGTTTCTGATGGAAAGAATATTTTTATCACTCTACATTTGTAGTATTTCATACATCACTTACTTATAAAAAAATGAATAGTAATACCTGGAGGCCAGCATCAAAATTGGCAATATCATTGAGCTAGATGCCACAATACCAATATAGATACAGATCTGTATAGAAGAAACTATTCTTCTCTAAGCTGTTTTTTACTCAAGATGGAGGACAGTGAGCAGTGATCTTTACAGTGCATGACTGAATCCTAGTAGTCCTGTCCACATTTAGTTTTTCCCATATGTATTCCTTGCCTTTTCATTTTATGTCCTCTTTGCAATAAAAAAACACATACATGATTTCTCAGGACTAGATGGGTTAAATAAAAATATGGCTTTGTATTTGCTTTCCACCTTTCCAGGAGAAAAACGGGCACTTGACTTCCAACTCATTGGTCCCTGCATTTTTCTGTATACTGATCCTCAGAAACCTTGATCATCTATTAGCACTACCTATTCCCTTTCAGCAACTTCACATTTAAAAGAAAACAAACAAACAAACAAACAAAAACCTGGTAAAGTAAATAACCCCAAACCGAACAATCCTTCATTTGTCATACATAAAATATGATGTATATTAAGAGCAAGTTGAGATGAGATCCTGACACCATGTTCCTCCACATCCAGAACAATGAGGTAAATAGCAGAACTCCTACTGACTGCAAAGTGGATAGGATTTCAGCATTATTAAAAGGGTACAGCAACTCCTCTAATAATCAGTATTTTGACATACACCCTGCAAATGTGTCACCAAAAAAAATCAATTTTTAAACCCCTCTTTTTATCCTTTGAATGTCTTCCAGTTTACCACATCACAGTTCTTCTGTTCTGTCTCCTTTCTTTGTACTTTTTTCTCACATTTGTTGAGTGGAGGATGACCTTTAAAGAAGCAATTCAGCATGGTCTAACAATGCTAGAGAGAAACAACAAAACAGTGAATGAATTTAATATCAAAAGCAAATATAAAAAATGTTCTTTACATTGACTATATACCTTTCTACCTTAATGCTGCCCTAACAATGTGGAATTGATAGTGTTGCCATGGGCACCTCTATTACCAAGTTACACTTTCCTCCTTCATCAGCAATCCCATCTTCATTTTATCTCAAAAAAGATCAGTTCTCTTTTATGCCTTACTTTTTTCTTTTCATTTCTGAATTTACAAATGTATTGAGCTGTAACTTTTTGTTAGCTGATTTCTAATTTTTCTCCAAACTTGGGCTTTTTTAATTATTCTTTTTTTGATAACTGTTCACTTGTTATCTCTTTCAGTACACAGTTTTGGGGGGAGGGGGATGGCTGAAATGGCAGAGGTGCATTGAAGATACAACCTGCCTGTTTCTTATTGGTTGTGTTTCTTTTCTGACTATGATCAAAATTACACTACAAAATCATGAATAAACTGAAATGGCAGATGTAAGTGCGTATGTTTTGAGCTTCGACTGCACTTCTGTAGGGCAGAAAATTATTATAATGGGCACCTAAATAAGGCACATAGGAGCAGAATTAAATTCTCTGTGATGTAGTTCTAGTATTACCATGTCACTATAATAAGATTAGCCTTGACTGTGTAGCTTATCTAACATGGTTTAAAACCCTTTGGTGTACAATTAATTTGTGCTAGGTAGTATTTTAAAAATCACGGCCCAAGGTCCTCCCTGTTGTTACTCCACTGATTTCAGCAGAGTGACACAAGGGATTAATTCGGTACTAGCAATTTACTTTATAAACTTTCTATTACCTTTGATATTTTCAGGTGTTATGGCATTTTAAATGCCCCTGATACTTAGAATTCTGACGAAAGTACCATAAGTATAGGGCTACATATGTTTTTGCTGTTATGTTCAGAGCAAAGATCAATAGCTGAGAGACAGATAGAGAACTAGACTTTTATTCAGGTTCATGGTCTAATTATTTCCTGGCTGTGAGAGAGAGGAAATTTACTTCTTTTGGTGTCTCAGTGCAGGACTTCTTTACACAGCACTGAAATAAATTGAGGTACTCACTGCACAGATCCTAAAAGCATAAAACATCTTCAAAAAAGCATAAGCCAAATTCATTAAGGACAGATCCATCTGTAGCTTTTCCAAAACAATGATCTGAATGTAACATCCAACTTACAAAATCCTTAAACCTCTGGCTGCAACAAAATATCATAAGGGAAATATTTTTCCATGCTTGCTCTCTTTCTTTCACTCCTTCTTTCACTGTTCACTATTAGGGATATTATAGCAAGGTAGACAGGATATCTCTCTCACCTCTCAGATACCATGGGTATCTATATATTACATATGTAAGCAATGAACTGTATGGTTGCATATAAATTCAAAAGCAATAATTATGCTCATTCATGCTATTTCAAGAGAGTCATTAAAGCACGTACTCCTCTGTTTGGCCATGTCTAAACTCTTTATGGGCTGAGGTGAATGATGGCAACTCTCCAGATCTTATTTTTGAGCTGACTTCTAGATATGAGAAGTAGGAGAGCACAGCATTTTCTACGCAGACTGATTATATGTTGCCAACTAATCAAAATGCAAGGAAATGTGAAACCTGAATATTGCTTCCTTATTGTTGCAGAAGGGAACATCTCGCCCATCCCACCTGCATTGCTCTTTAAATAATTCACTGACAGTGAATTTCATCACATGTAGCAGTTTTGGTTTCCACATGATTGAGGCACTTAGATCCAAAAAGATCCATTTAGTGGTATAAAAGCCAGTGGAATTATTTTCTTCTCTCCTGCTCTTAATGGGCAGCTGTAGCTGGTTGAGATTGAACAAAAAGAAAATAAAGCCATGACCTAATAATAAGTACATGGACACTCACTTACAAAGAGACAAAGGAAAGGAAAGAAAAAGAAATAGCTAATTTATTCTTAGTTAACTTGTAAGAAAAGCTCCAAGAGAATCCAGCATGCTCATATCAGTGCAACTGTTTCAGGAAAACTCATCCAACAACAGGATGTTGCATTGTTCAGCTTCTCTGTCACTGACGTAACAGTGGAAGTGGCATGGAGGGAGCAAAACAAAGGGTCAAACATAATGCCCTCTTGCAAAATCAAAGTACTAATCTATTTCTAGACTCTCCAGCCATTTTAATGCACATAAATGAGTCATCTTCCCCATAACACCTCAAACACAGCAGAAGCATATGTTGCTCTCAGAGGTTAAACTGCACCTCACTCTGATCCAGCACCACCCTTACTTGTTTTATCATTTGCTTCAGCCAGACACACTTGCCCACTAAATCCAACAAAGGTTTTTATTGTAACTATCATGATAGGCACAACCATCACTTACCATTACCTCAAAAGCGTGGTCTGTGATCTGGATAATGGGATCAAGTGTAGCCTGATGAAGTTTGCAGATGACATCAAATTGAGTGGGGAAATAGACACTCTGGAAGGGAGAGCCACCCTGCAGGAAGATCTGGATAGGCTGGAAGAGTGGGCTAACATAAGCCTAATGAAGTTTAACAAGGACAATTATAAGGTCTTGCACCTGGGTAAACATAATCCAGGAGTGCAGCACAGGCTGGGATCTACTGGGCTAGAGAGGTATGTGGGGGTCCTGGTGGACAGGAAGCTCAATATGAGTGAACAGTGTGCTGCTGTGGCCAAGAAAGGCAATAGGATGCTGGGTTGCATCAAAAAGGTCATCACCAGCAGAGATAAAGAAGTCATTATCCCTCTCTACTCAGCACTTGTCAAGCCACAACTGTGTACAGTTCTGGTCCCCATTATACAAAAAAGATGTGGACAGGCTGGAGGGGGTCCAGAGGAGGGCCACCAAGATGATCAAGGATCTGGGAAGCCTTCCATCTGAAGACAGGCTGAGAGAGCTGGGTTTGTTCAGCTTTGAGAAAAGGAGGCTTAGAGGTGATCTCATCACCATGTACCAGTACTTAAAGGGGAGCTGCAAAGAAGATGAAGACTCCTTTTTTACAAGGAGTCACATGGTGAGGACAAGGGGTAACAGGTACAAATTACTCCCAGGAGATTCCAATTGGACACGAGATGAAAATTTTTCACAATGTGAACAATCAATCATTGGAATAATCTCCCCAGGGAAGTGATTGACTCTGCTATGCTGAACACATTTAAGACTCAGCTGGACATGGTGCTGGGCAATGTCATCTAGATTGTGCTCTTGCCTAGAAAGGGTGGACCAGATGATCCTTGAGGTCTCTTCCAACCTAGTATTCTATGTATTCTATGATTTAACGTCATGAGCCTCATAAATTCTCCATGTACTTAATTAGCATTGTTTTGTTTTTTTTTTTTTTAAATCCTTAAAGGTTTGTTGGAGCCGAAAAAGTTTTACTTTTACTGCCTATATCAGGGATGGCTGGGCACCAGAACAATAATGATTATCATGCAACATGTCAGATTTTACCCATAACATGATTTACAATGAACAACAATGCAACCAAAGCCAAAGAATGGTCTATTTTTTCCTACCCTCCATGAAGAGGATCCATTTATACTCTGATTAATTTGTGATGTTGCTATGCAAGTAATTACTACATAGCTTTAATCAAAAAACCCTATATTTAATATTCCAGGACTCCCACCAAAGTTTGTGTTGTATTTTGTATTGCTGAAAATAAAATACTTTGCACAACAAAATGTACAGAAGTGCTCATGTTGTTACAGTCTCTAGCAGAGATGGAAACTGAACTGCTTGAATGTGTGTGTTCCTGCTGCATGAGATTGGAAGCACAGGTCATTAATGTTTTATTGCTGCCTTTCATACAGTATCCTTTACACAAAAGGTTTTCAAAGAAGCTGATTATAAAAGTTGGCTGGCCTCATGATTTAACAGTACTAAGTGGGTGTTTCCTACATAAAAATGTATAACTGCTGCACAGACAATAGGATGTTAAATTCCAGACAGCATGAGACAGTGGAAGAAACAAAGTACCAGGGCTATTATAGATGAAAATGACATAATGAAAAAGATACCCTCACAGCAGGACTTTGTCCTGTTGAATTTAATCGCTGTTTTGCTCTTTAAAAGAATAATTTCAGAGTTTTCTAAGCACAAACCCATAAATTCTTGCAACAATGAACAAAGAGATATTTTTCTTGACTTCCTTGTTTAGCCTTATCTGAACACACTTTGTCACTGAGGTAAGAGTGCAGAGAGCCGCACTTGAGCAAGAACTCAACCAGTACTTGAGCAAGCATCTAATGAGTTTATTTCAGAGTATATGGTTGGTACTAGGGCTTTAAACTATGCTCTTTGGTGTTGAGCAGGAGCAGCAGGAGGGCCATACTCACAGCTCCATTTGAAAAGAGGTAGTGGTTACTGACTCCCCATGTCTTCTTCTACTGGCTAGCAGAGCTGTGCAGGAGTAGGATTTTGCCTGCTTCTCATTACTTAGAGTCACAAGTCTTGCACCAAAGTGTGCAAGTTGTCCAAGGCTCCTTATATTCCACAGACTGTCTTGTACCTTCATCTCGTGCACAATTCTCTTCTATTCTCCAACTGTAAAGCCATTAATACCACTCTTAACCAGATGCACTGCATTACATAAAATTATGATACAGCTGACCTCTATGACATTAGTCAAAAGGAATTTGGAAAGTGAGATTAGTTACCTATAGCAATTAGAAAATTTCTGAAGAGCAACAGTTAAGGTCTGTAACAGTTTTTAAAATGTATTACAAAGACTCTAACTGATGTTTGTTCAATTTATGCATATAAAGAGGCAGTGTTAGCTTTTTGATGTAGAAAGAAAATGTATGCAATGAGAAAACAAATATGGTTAACATCATAGTTCATAATTTGCTTTTATATTCATTATTTATTGAACAATTTGAAGTCTTTAAAGTGCTTCAGATAAGCAAAGTTTCTGATTAATAAAGGAGCAAAATAGTTGTGAAAAAGCTTTACTCCATCTTTGTAGTTCCAGTATAAAGTAGAGATGCCTGTTTCTTCTCAGCAATATTTGCTCAGCTGTTCTAAAACTACGAGGACTACAATCAAGTCTGATTAACAGAAGCTACTCATTGGCTGATTTTTGGTTAAACTTCTATTTTTTGCAGACAACCAAACATTGTCAAAAATCTCTATCCCACAGTTTCTTTTCATTTGAAACAGCTTTTGAATATATTCCTTTGAAAACTTGGCACTCAACTACAAATGGAGTTAGGTATTTTACTGCTGGGGCAGAATCCATGACCTGAAGTTAAATGCTCCTTGCCATACACTGCACCCAAGGGAATCTGAGCATAACCAAGTGGTAGTCACAAAGCTAGCATTCTTGCACAGACCATTTTAAATATGTCTCCCTGAACTCAGAACTTCCTATGTTAGACCATAAAAAATACATAGGACAGCTATGCAAATCAAATTTCATTCTTTTCTGTGACTCAGATAACTCATTCACTCTAACTGGAAAGCACAGCCTGCACACAGGATTCACAACTCTGTTTTCTCTCCAAAAATGAAGCAGCAATACCCTTCTTAGGAAAATACAGTTGTTGTTCCTCCAACCTTCATCCTACATCTCAGTACTGCAGTACTCAGCACCAGACAACGCTGAGTAGTGTAGACATGAAATGAAAAACTGCTCATTTCATTTCTTGATATGTCAATCCTTTGTGCCTTTCTCAAAGTATAACCAAAAATGTGAAGGCTAATTTGTGTGAAATAAAGTATTTTCGACCTATTATCCTGAGGGTGGAACTTCTATTTAGCACAGACTGGTTAAGCATTTGCTGATTGAACAAGAGAAGGAATACAAGAGGCATTTGGTTCCCTTAGCATTTGGCTGGCAGCGGGCTGAAATACCTTCCAAAACCTGCTCTGAGGACTGCACCAGGATTTTAGGTTATTGCTTAATGCAAAATATAGGCAGTCTCCAACACCACTGTTGGACAAGTGCTCCAGCTATTGAACTACTATAAAAGTTGAGCACTCTTTACTCCTCTTTACTCCTCTGGCTGTGGGGTTTTTTTGCTTGTTTGTTTGTTTGTTTGTTTGTTTGTTTGTTTGTTTGTTTTAAGTAGAGGTCACCGAATTCACAAAATGGTTTTGAGGTTTCCGTAACTAATTTTAGAGGAACAGGGCAGAATCCTGCAAAATGCTGTCTATTTTTAATTCCATTGCCTGGAATAAGAGCCATGGACACTTAGTATGAAGAGATTAGCCTCAAAATCAGTTACAGTTATTTGTATAAACATTACTAGTCAAGCTGATACATTATGATAAGCAGACAAGAGCGCTATGTGCATTTTACTAGAATAATCTCCAGAATCTTTGAAAATTTCCCAAATAATCAAAAAAGTTAATTTTTTATCCCTATCATATTTTAAAATTAAGCAATGGACTTGAATTCTACTTAAGGGATTCTAGAGGGGGGACCTTATAGAGCAAACCTTATAGAGTGATTCTGGCTTTTTTTTTTTATGTTTCTCATTTGGCTTGTAGAACATTGCCATTTCTGGCATGCACACCAGATGGGCAATAGGAAATAAATGGATAAATAAAATCCCAAATGCCTGGAGCCTTTAAATTGATTACTATGTTCGTTAAATACCAAATGACTAATTCGCATGTGCACATTTCAACTGAGCAGAATTTATTTTATTTAAAGGTCTGACATATAATCAAGTTTTGTTTGTCATAGCCTTTCACGCCCAGCTCTTTACACACAACCTAGCTTTAAATAACGCATGCAGCTGGTAAAAACGAGTCTGTGGTAATAACATAGTTACCTTGTAATCCTTTTCAATTCAGAAATAGCTCACACTACTTGCATGATTAACAAGTTTGCTGGGATATTAGATATCACAAGGAAAAATATCTGCTCTGATAGTAGTAGATAGTAGTAATTCTCATAGTAGAATTAGTTCTAGGTCATATCCTCCTGTGTAGTATAGCACAAGTGAGGCAGATCTGTCTTGTGAATATGTGTGTAGGAGGATGTGCTAAAGCCCTGGCACCCAAAAAAACAGGTCCTTTCCCTGTCAATCTCTTTTTATTTCTCAAAAACTTCTGAGTTTAGAACTGTCTTCTCTATCACATGGATATGAACATCTACTTCTTGCACAGGCAGAAAAGCAGGTTCTTCTGCATCCACTAGCACACCTGACTAGCTGCAATGATGCAACAAGCACCTTGTTTCATGGTTGATTTCCTGCTCAGAGCAGCAGGGATGCAGTGACTCAGCCTAGCGCTGCACTGTTGTAGTAGCACAGTTACACATTGTCCTTTGGTTTAGCTCAGCATAATCCCTGACCAGGGCAAACACTAATTAATCTACAACTGTACCAGAAAAGGCACAGCTGACATGTTTTCCATATTCTGGCGGTACATTGCTGGGTGCCCGTGTACTTGCAGCACCCAGTCTAGCAGCAGTTATGGACCTGCCAGAAGAACCTGTGCAAGCCTATTTCAGCATCCTCCAGGACACCTCTAACTCACCGCCATGCTCTCCACTAGTACTGAGGTTCATAGTGGGCTTTAACTTTTGGTCAGCCCTGAATTGCTCAGGCAGTTGGACTAGATGATCATTGTAGGTCCCTTCCAACTGAAATATTCTATTCTATTCTATTCTATTCTATTCTATTCTATTCTATTCTATTCTATTCTATTCTATTCTATTCTATTCTATTCTATTCTCAGACTCCCAGGGCTGGCAGCCCATTAACATCATTATTTCATTTTTCTAGAGATAAGGTGGCGAGCTGTGGTGATATCCTACAAGCAATCAGAAGAGAAACTCTGTGGTGAGAGACACCATACCAGCCTGTTTGAAGACTTGGCTACAGCCTCCAAAACAATTTTCTCATTAGTCCTGCACTTAGCATGAGCACTGTAAGGTGATTCTCAAAGAAACTATATTAAACAGTATTTTTACACTTGCTTTAGGGAGTTTTTTCATTCAGGAACAATGTAGATTAGAGTCAAGCCAAATATATTCTCTGTTGTGGCTGATCTCTTCCATGGTTTACCTCCTTTTTTCCCCCCTTTTCAGTCAAAATAGAAAATAACTGGTTTACTTTGTTTCCAGTTCTTAAGTTGCTGCTGTTATTTTTCTTTCCTTTTCTTTCCAAATACATTGTTCTTATTTATTCAAGCACTAACAACAGCCATCTTTCACTTCCTATTATCTTGTGTTTGCATCAGAGAGAAAATTCACAGTTCAATACTGCATGGCCGTTTAGATGCCTGTGTAATTTTGCTACCATGCAGCTATATCCCACTCATTTAAAATAAAAAGCAAAACCAAAACCATTAGCCTGAAAGGCTACAAAGATACATTTGTCTTGCCGGTTATTTACGATTTTTTCAAAATGACAAATATCCAGCTATGAATACTTGAGTTTGGTTGCACATTAATCTCAGTAAGAATAAATCTTCCCATTTGACAATCCAGGAGGAAAAAAAAAATATGAAAGTACTGAAGATCTAAAATTCAAGGTTTATTTTAGCTGGAGTAAGTGCACCATGATTCATCTATCTTGACAAAGTACTGGGAGAAAGGAAGAAGCAGCTCATAGCAGGAAGGTTTAAAAGTTTTATAGCGGGGTAACATCATTCTGGTTTTGAAGCTTTTCTGCCTTACACAAATTTGTATTACAGATGATCTTGCCTCTTCCACAAGACCACTCTTACCTCTCCCTGTCTCATTTTTTATCTACAGAACTGTTAGGTATCCCTGCTTATATTTGTTGAATTTTCTTGGCTGCTTTATGTTTTTTACTGACTGTTATCTCATCATCACTACTTATAACATACTTTCCTTCTAGTGCATGCATAGATGCATGTTTTTAATTGGGGATTCTGGCTTCCCTAGTCTTCGGCCAATCTCCATAAAATTAGCAAAGGTCTGGAAGCTCTGCAGATGGCAAAAGCTGTTGTGTGTGCTTTGGTTTGTTATGGGTTTCTGCCCTTTTATAACAGGCAGGGAAGGTGCCAGAGTCAATTTTCATTGCCCACTCCTGACATATTTAAACAGAACCACAGGAAAGATACAAAGACTGTCCATTTCTGAGCTATGGATATGCTCTACTGCCTGTAATTTTGGAAAATGTCTTGCTTAATTTCAGTTAATATAAAACTTAAGCCTCAGCACAGCCAAGTACTCAGGAAAACTCAAAGGTGGGAGACAGAGGAGAGGAGAGGAGAGGAGAGGAGAGGAGAGGAGAGGAGAGGAGAGGAGAGGAGAGGAGAGGAGAGGAGAAGAGAGGAGAGGAGAGGAGAGGAGAGGAGAGGAGAGGAGAGGAGAGGAGAGGAGAGGAGAGGAGAGGAGAGGAGAGGAGAGGAGAGGAGAGGAGAGGAGAGGAGAGGAGAGGAGAGGAGAGGAGAGGAGAGGAGAGGAGAGGAGAGGAGAGGAGAGGAGAGGAGAGGAGAGGAGAGGAGAGGAGAGGAGAGGAGAGGAGAGGAGAGGAGAGGAGAGGAGAGGAGAGGAGAGGAGAGGAGAGGAGAGGAGAGGAGAGGAGAGGAGAGGAGAGGAGAGGAGAGGAGAGGAGAGGAGAGGAGAGGAGAGGAGAGGAGAGGAGAGGAGAGGAGAGGAGAGGATTGCTCTAAGTGACCTTTCTTCTCTCTTTGGCGGGACAAGCAGGAGTGGGAATAGCTTCTAATGGGACTATAAACATTATTAGCCCAGATAGTGTCCAAGCTCTGCCAAGAGCATGGAGACCTCACGTCCAAGCAAAGCCAAGCATAAGGATTCTATCCACCATGGCTTGCCTGTGGTGCCTCCCACTCCTGCCTACATCAAGACTGGTGAGTTTATTACTACTCTGGACAGCATAGAGTAGTGTTTGCCCCTTAAAAGATTACCTTTTGGAGCTTCAGCAGACCAGTCAGATGGGACGGGACTGTCAAGGTTATGATGAACAGGCCTGAAACAGTTTCCTTTGCTGTGATTTTCATCCCTGTAGCTTTTATTCCCTCCATTTAACTGATATTAACTAAATGAGCTAACTAGCTAAATGAATTTGCCATTTTTCTCTTTTCTTTAGTGGAATGTTTTTTCTTCCTTTCATTTTTTTTCATTTTGGTATTACTTCAGGTAGGTACATTTTAAGCAAATAAGAACATATGGTGTACTATCACTAAACATGTAGATGCATCCTGCATTGGAGTCTTATTGGTCTATGGAATTCTTCATTGTTAGAAAAGAATAATACACATTTGAGCTATCAAATAATAAACATACTTTTCTATGGAGGATGGAGATTGCCAAAGTGTATAAATACTTGGAGATAGCATCTTGTGAAGTACTCAAAAATATCCAAGTATATTAGGTCTAACAAATTTCTTTAAGAATCTGTCTCGAAGTCTCTACTTTTAAAATAAAAATAATGCACAATTTGATACAAGAGATACAGAAGGAAAAAAAATCTTTTAACTAACTTCATAAAAGCCTAAGTCCAAAAAACCACCTGAAGCACATGCTTAATTTTGGTGAAGATTTCTCAGATAGTTACTCACATTTAAAAATTATACTGCATGTTTCACTTGCAGTGAGCAGAACCTTTCCATGATGAATAATCCCATTTAACTAAGTTCTCTGAAGAAGTCCTTGTACTGACTAAAAGCAACCAGAAGTTTTGACATTTTTTTCAAAAGCAAAAATCAACCCCACTCAAGAGATCTCAGTTTTAATTCTGTTCATTTTAATCTGATTCGGCAAAGGAATATGTAAAAGCTTGATGGTGCATTTCTCCCCCACTTCTCCTGGACCACTTTACAGTCTCAGGAATTCCCATCAAGACTTGGCGTTTGTGCAATGAGTTTGGTGGTTAAGCATCCCTTGACCGTACCAGGAACTCTTGCATGGCCAAGATGTTGAACAAGTGCAGGAATAATCAGTCATCCCCTGACAGCATTGGAATATATCGTTGTAGATCGTAACTCGGGCGGATCGGTATGGGAGGATCATACCAGCATTGCTGGAATTTTTGAGAACTCCAGCAACTACCTACCCAGATTGTGGCCAGGATGGAAATTTACTGATGCCTAAAGTCAATCATCTCGCAAGTCTATAAACAGCAGTTCCAAGTGAGACCCTTTGAGCTCTCCTGGACCACAGCAGGCTGCGCTCAGTATGTCCCTTGAGCGGGACGCTTTTCAGAGTTGCAAACTCTTAAGTTTGCAAAGTTCAGAGGCCTGGCAACAGGACCTAGGCTGAACTCCAGGGGCCCCCCTCACTCCTTGAGGCTTGACCTTCATCCATTGAGACAATCATTTGAAGTGAGTATTTCACTTAGCTCGAGGGAAATTTTTAACAGGTACCTTTATATGCATATCGTGTGTGTGTGTCAATTCAAATATTGTAGTAAATCCTATTTAATCACTTTGTAAATGTTAAATTAACCAATGATTGATTGCTGCTAAATTCCTGTGATTCTCTCCTTAACTGTGAATAAACCTTAAACTGCTGCTAGGCATATACAATCCTTAGACATAAACCATTGCTCAAGTCTGTGACTAGGACTGAATCCAGCCACACCTCTCTCAGAAGGAGTTTAGAAAGTAAGGGGGTCCGTTCTGAACCTCGTGACTCAACGGGAGGGTATCCTTTACCCCCTTGTAGTTTCAATCTCTGTATAAATCATTCTAATTTGCTTCTACCTTGATTTACCTTTTTTTCCTTATATATATATTCCATCCTTTTAATCAGTAATAGAGTGAACCTTGCCATTGAACTTCGTTAAATCACACTTTTATAAATTTCTATTAAAATCACTTTTTGCAAATATCTTTGACAGTGATTCTTTAAGTGACCTAACCACTCATCCATGACAAAAAGTAGTAGCCATGTAGTTGGTAAAAGGAGTAATGTAAAAATTTAGAAAGAATCAAGAAAGTAAGGATGGTCTCTGAGCAGAGAATTAGAACAGAAAGAATCGCTAAAGTATCACAGCTGAGAATTTCTAGTTTCTGAAAGTTAAGAAACAGCTATCCCAATGGCAGTAGTACACATTTTAGTAGAACTTCCTACTTTGGCAGAGTACATGTTCTTCACTACTTTTTTTAATTCAAGTGAAAATTAAAAAATCATCCCATTTACAATAGCAAAGGAAATGTCCTATCAGCTTTACTAGCCATTAAGAATTATGAGCAGTTGCTTCAGCTGGGCTTTTCAGAGTTAGTGCAGAAACTGGGGGAAAAAATTGAATACTACTGATTTTATATGGATTCTGGAGAATCCCAACTTCTAAATTAGCAAGCTTTCAGGAATTTTTCTTAATTAAGCAAATTTCAAAGGAATTTTTGACCTCCAATTGTCTTGGTGGACAAATGTCTTTTTAATAGTAATAAATAACCTGCCTATATTAAGTACTAGCTGCCACTTAACTATATTGTATTTTGTGTGAGATGTTCAAGGTATTTTGGCAAAAGGAAGAGAATATAAGAGATGCGCTCTTGTCCCTGCCTGCCACACATAATTGTGCCATCACTGCTGGAACTCCTTTTGTATCACATTCCACAATATGAACAAAAGAGTGAGATTATATATATGTTATTTTTAGCCTCATTACTTTCTCAAACACAAAATACACCCCCAAAATAGGCAAAGTTATGTTTTTGCATTGAAATGACTCCTATTCAGTTGAGTGTGATGTGATAAATGAGCGCCAGATGAGAGACAGGAAACTAGAAAGAATATATGTAACGAAATAAGAACAACTTGACACAGAGAGTATTCAGAATTTAACTTCTAATTGCAAGTTGAACTTAAGTGGCAAGTGACAGAGTTTAGACTATTATGATTAAACAAATAGCCATTCCCCAAAGCGTTCTTCATGGATTCTCTAAAAAAGCGAAATTTTGGACGCGACTTTTTTTTTTTTTACTATTTAACATAAAAAATACCCAGACTGTGTGAATAAAGTGATGACCAAAAAAAAAATTAAGAACTTTAAACTTCACAGAATATCAAGATTGACAATTTACATTATTCTTGTATGTAGTCAGCAAATAAACTGAAGGAAATTCATCAATAAGCTATGAAATGCAGCATTCAAATTGCAAAAATTAAAGGAAGAGGAAACAAAATCAGTAGCCACCACACTAAAGGACAGAATTAGCAGATGTCTAGATAAATATGGTTTGCTTCAGAAAAGTCAACATTACATTTCTAAACTAAGATCCAGCTCTACAAATGTTTTAGAATCTTTTTAAGGGGTCAACAAACATATTCATAAAGATGTCTATTTGTTATAGTCTGCCTAGATTTCCAAAGGGCTTTTGACAAAATCACTCCCAAAACTTCTTGACAAAGGATATTATGAATACAAGTTCAAATGGGTTCAAGGGAGGATTTGCTAAGTACTTGGAAGACAGATCTACCGAGATTTATTAAGCAGGCAAATCATACCAGGGCCAGGAAATGCCCTGCATTGGACAGAGTTGGAGGCTACACAGTTAGCAGGGTGAAATATCAGACATATTTGCACTGGTTTTACCCTGCCCCTCCCAAACACCGTCAGAGACAGAATCTGGCTCTTTACAGGGCCATAGCCTGAAGCAGTATGGACATTTTCATATTTTTAGGTTCCTAAATAGGGATTTGTTGTACTTTACCAGCACCTCTGACTATGTGGTATGGTAGTGCCCTCAACAAGAAGCGACAGTGGTGTGATGTTAACAATGTAGCAATACCAACACACTTTTTCCCTCAGAACAGACTAACTGCAGTAATACAGATGCAGAGTGTATATAAGAAGGAACAATAAATAGGCATTTTGGTTTGCATCTAAGTTCAATACATAGCCAGGTCTGTGATTCAAGGTGTTAGAGATGAGTTCAAGATTTTTTTAAAAAATGCCATTCGATTTCTGTCCCTGAAAAGTGATGGTAAGAAAATGTCAGGGATCTTGAGATCTCAAATAGTTCTCATTAGGTCAGGATTTTTTTCCCCTCACCCAAAATCAAGATACAGAAGGGTTGTCAAGCAAGTGCTGCAAATCTCATTCAAATTTAGGAGAATTTACATTTTTCTTGGAAAAAATACAGTATTTCTTAAAATACTGGTTTTGGCTTTTTGTTGCTTCGTATTATGTCACCTGGACAGGCTGGATCGTTGGACCGGGGCCAACTGTATGAGATTCAACAAGGCTAAGTGCCAGGTTCTGCACCTGGGTCACAGCAAACCCATGCAACGCTACATGCCTGGGGAGGAGTGGCTGGAGATCTGCCTGGCAGAAAAGGACCTGGGGGTGTTGGTTGACAGCCTCCTGAACATGAGCCAGCAGTGTGCTCAGGTGGCCAAGAAGGCCAATGGCATCCTCGGTTGTATCAGAAATAGCATGGCCAGCAGGACCAGGGAGGTGATAGTGCCCCTGTATTTGGCACTGGTGAGGCTGCACCTCGAGTACTGTGTTCAGTTTTGGGTCCCTCACTACAAGAAGGACATTGAGGTGCTGGAGCATGTCCAAAGAAGGACAATGAAGTTGGTGAAGGGTCTAGAGCACAAGTCTTATGAGGAGCAGCTGAGGGAGCTGGGGTTGTTTAGTCTGGAGAAGAGAAGGCTGAGGGGAGACCTTATTGCTCTCTACAACTACCTGAAAGGAGGTTGTAGCGAGGTGGAGGGCGGTCTCTTCTCCCAAGTAACAAGCGATAGGACAAGAGGAAACGGCCTCAAGTTGCGCGAGGGGAAGTTTAGGTTGGATATTAGGAAAAACTTCTTCACCAAAAGGATAGTCAGGCACTGGAACAGGCTGCCCAGGGAAGTAGTTGAGTCTCCATCCCTGGAGGTATTTAAAAGACGGGTAGACGTGGTGCTTGAGGACATGGTATAGTGGTGGACTTGGCACTGCTAGGTGAACAGTTGGACTCAATGATCTTAGGGGTCTTTTCCAACCTTAACAACTCTATGATTCTATGATTCTATGATTATGTATCCATGCAATAAAAAGTCTAAGGTCAATCAAAAGAGACTTCAGAGCCCCGGGAAGAATGCTAAAAGATTCGGGAGCACAGGTAGTATTTTCTTCAATCCTCCTAGTAATGGAGGGAGACTTTGGAAGAAACAGGCAAGCCCAAAATATCAATACCTGGCTCCAGGACTGGTGCCTCTGCCAAAACTTTGGGTTTTTAAACCATGGAAGAGCCTTCAAGAGACACGGTATATTGGAACATGACAGGATCCACCTGTTCCAATGGGGAGAACACATCTTTGGCTATAAGCTGGTGGGGCTGCTTGAGAGAGCTTTAATCTAGAATTGATGGTGAAAGGGGATACCAACAGGATTGCAGTAGGCAAACCAAGGCTTGGCATGGCATTGCCAGAGGGTAGCAATCCTAGTGAGAACATTTACAGTGCTCCTGGGAGCATGGAGTGCTCAGGAGCATATCTGAAATGCTTGTACACCAATGCACACAGTATGAGAAAAAAACAGAATGAACTGGAAGCATTGGTCAGCTCTCAGAGCTATGATATCATTGGTATTAGCGAGAGACTTGGTGGAATGAGTCCCACAGTTAGAGTGCTGGGGTGGAGGGCTACAGGCTGTTCAGGAGGGATGGGTAGGGCAGGCAAGGTGAAGGTGTCGCAATATATGTAAGGGACAGGTTTGATTGTATAGCCCTCTGAGTTAGTGGTGATGTGGTTGAGAGCCTCCGGGTAAGGATTAGGGGGATGGAAATCAAAGGAGATGATGTAGTGGGTGTCTACTATCGACCACCCAGCCAGGATGTAAGCACTGGTAAGTTATTCTGTAGGCAATTAGGAGAAATTTCTGGATTGGTAACCCATGTTCTTATGGGAGATTTTAACTTTCCATACATCAAGTGCGAATACCATACTGCTGTGATGAGCAGATCTTGGAAATTCTTGAAATTTGTAGGAGATAACCTCTTGTCACAAGTCTTCAGTGAGCCAACTAGAAACAATGCCCTCCTAGACTTGCTGTTTGTGAATAGAGAAGGACTTGTGGGGGATGTGATGGTAGATGGCTGTCTTGGTTATAATGATCATGAAATTGTTGAGTTTAAAATTTTCAGTGTAATGAGAAAAAAGGACAGCAGTGTTCCTACCCTGGACTTCAGGAGAGCAAACTTCAAGCTATTCAGGGAGCTATTTAGCAGAGTACCCTGGGAATCTGCTTTTGAGGGCTTAGGAGTCCCTGAGTGCTGGTCAGTCTTTAAGAATCACCTTTCAGAAGCACAGGAGCAGGCTATTCCACTGTGCCATAAGTCAAGCAAGCGGGGCATAAGACCAGCTTGGCTGAAGAGGGAGCTCCTTGTGGAGCTCTAGAGGAAAAAGAAACTGTATGATCTGTGTAAGCAAGGTCAGGCTTCACAGGAAGAGTACAAAGCTGTGGTTCATTTATGCAGGGAGAAGACACAAAAGGCCAAAGCTCAATTAGAATTGAAACTGGCCAATGTTTCAGATAACAAGAACGGCTTTTTAAAGTATGTTAATAGCAAGAAGAGGTCTAAAGAAAACATTGGATAGATACTTATTGAAGATGGTCATCTGACTAATATGGATAAGGAAAAAGGAGAGGCATTCAATGTGTTTTTACCCCAGTCTTTAATAATATTGATAGACCTTGGGCAGCCCGGTCGTCTGAGTAGGAGGACCACAAGTGCAGCAACAGCAACTTTCCACTTATGGACACTGAAATTGTAAGGGACCAGCTGTATCAGCTGAATGCTCACAAGTCCATGAGGCCTGATGGGATTCATCCCAGAGTACTGAAGGAGCTAGCGGATGTTATGGCAGGACCCCTGTTGATCATCTACCAAAGGTCTTGGGAGCCTGGGGAGGTCCTTGCTGACTGGAAGATAGCCAATGCTATTCCAGTTTACAAGAAGGGTGTGAGGGAAGACGCAGGGAACTACAAACCTCTTAGCCTAACCTCAGTTCCTGGAAAAATTATGAAGAAGATTATACTGGGTACTATTGAAAGGCATTTGAAGACTAATGCAATCATCAGGCACAGTCAACATGGGTTCACAAAAGGAAAGTCCTGTTTAACTAATTTGATATCCTACTCTGAACAATGCCCTTAACAACATGCTTTAACTTTTGGTCAGTTCTGAATTGGTCAGGCAGTTGGACCACATGATCACTGTAGGTCCCTTCCTGCTGAAACAGTCTATTCTATTCTATTCTACTCTATTCTATTCTATTCTATTCTATTCTGTTCTGTTCTGTTCTGTTCTGTTCTGTTCTAATTCTGTTCCATTCCATTCCGTGCATGGATAAAAAAATTATTCAACAGATGGGTATTTTGCTTTTTTGTTACTTTCTGCATTACATGTTTAGCCTCTGTGCTATGTGCTGTCACTGGAGCTTGTAATTGCCTATAAGACTAATGGTATATTGTTCTACCTAATGAAATGTAAAATTGGCTTTTGAAATAAACAAAAGAAAAATGTTAAATCATAAAAAAGAAGGATGTTGACTATAGGCCTTTGTGTTTCAGACTGAGAAAAGCGTACTCTTCATGATAACTTCTTTCATTACAACGGTTGCCTAGTGGCAACTTTAGCAGTAAAAATATCCAGTGACTTTTGAGGTATAAACACAAAAGAGGAAAAAATGAATTCTCTGAACTGAAACTTTCTCAAACTAGTCTCTCTTATTGATGCTTTTATTTGAGAGCGAGGATAATTGTTTCTGTCATGTAAGGTTCAAGACTTTTTCACTGAACAACTTTAGCTGAACAACTTGCCAAATTCAGTGTACATTGCCTGGAGCGAAATCACCAAAATCACATAAACATATTTAGGAGCAAAATGCTCAGCTAGTCTAAATCAGCTGGCACCAATGACAAGTTTTCATTAACTAAAGATCAGGCCACACACACAGATGTTATACAGTAGTATTATTTCTACCATTAGCTTCCACTTCCTGCATCAAGTTGAGGCCTCAATACAGAGGCTAAGACTGAAGTATTATATATCCTATTTTATGAAAGGGGTACTTCAGCATAGCAATACAAACACTTTAGCAATGAGTGTCTGAAGTCATAGAATTAACTGTTGAGTAAATACCACTTAAATTCACAGAACACCACTTGTTTTTTTCTCCCACCTCTCTTACTGACACTGTTTTTCTGCCTTCCTACGAAGCAAAGTAGCTTTCTAAATACTTTTCAAACTAAAAACTTGTGTTCCTAAATATGCAGACAAGGACAGGTAAGGGCTGCAGAATTTGCAGCAGTGTTCAGACACCTAAATCCTTTCATTTTGATGCCTCAGAGCCAAAGAAAATCCCACCAGATGTCTGTCCGTATCATTAGGTGTGTAAACAATATTGAAGGGCAGGCCCTCGGAGACCAACTAGGCATTCTTTCAGAGCTTCTTTACACACAGAAATATCATGAGATTAATCTGTAAGATTCAATTCGTGGGCAGCTTAAACGAACCTATTTTGTCATGCGATGAGCTGCTGCATTTCACCAGGCAGACAATAATAGCATCTGAAGTTGTGTTCCAGCTCTGGCTTGCAACCATGCAAACAAATCCTAGACAAGGTAGACAAATGAGCAGGAGTAAGAAAGCAGTTCAAACTATGTGATAAATTAATAAGATTGCTCATCCTGCAATTCAACAGTTTATCACATAAGTACTACCCGTACTTATACACCTTCATAAATACATACCTCTCTTCCGTGCCTCTCTGCATTGGCTTTCTGCCAACCAATGTTTGTCAGCATAGGTTTCAGCTAAGTTGTGAAGTGGGTGTTAATAATAGAATCATAGAATGCTTTGGGATGGAAGGGACCTTTAAAGGTCATCTGGTCCAATACCCCCTGCAATTAGCAGGTACATCTTCAACTAGATCAGGTTGCTCAGAGCTCCATCTAGCCTCTCCTTGAATGTTTCCAAGGATGGGGCATCTACCACCTCTCTGGGCAACCCCTTCCAGTGTTTCACCACCCTCATCCTGAAAAATTTTTTCTTTGTGTTTAGTCTGAATCTACCCTCCTTTAGTTTAAAACCATTACCCCTTGTCCCATCACAGCAGGCCTTGCTAAAAAGACTATCCCCATCTTTCTTGTAGGCCCCCTTTAAGTTTTGAAAGGCTGCAATAAGGTCTCCCTGCAGCCTTCTCTTCTCCAGCCCCAGCTCTTTCAGCCTTTCCTCATAGGAGAGGTGTTCCATCCCTCTGATCATTTTTGTGGCCCTCCTCTGGACCCACTCCGACAGGCCCATTTCCTTCCTGTGCTGAGGACTCCAGAGCCAGATGCAGTACTCTAGGTGAGTCTCAAACAGAACTGTTTGCTTACACATTTTTCAGCATGTTCACCTGTGCCAATTTCTTTTTCTTCCATGTTTTAACTGACCATCTGCTTTCCATGAAGGGGTTATTCATGCAATTTAGTAGCTTATGTTTTGCCTTTGAGCAGCATAATCTTACCTGTAAAAGCAAAATTAATTAGTAGATCTCTGTTGAACTGGATTTCTCCATCTTTGGAGAAACAAAGCTCTGTTATTCTAGTACTCCTGAAGGGTGGCTTCTCAAAAAAAAAAAAAAAAAGAAAGAAATAATTCCTAATCAGCTTCTTAAGCCTAATTTTAATTTTCTTTGTATCAGATGAAAAGGATAGGATTTTCTTAGAAACTAGCTGCTGCAAGATAGAAATTCCTCACTTATTTTAGCCATTCTCAGCTTGACCAATGGAATTTGAGGGAAGGGATTGCACGATGACTGGAAAATACTTTCCATTTGACCAAATTTGAATACACAACAGAAGTGTTCATTTTATTCAACTTACTGTACTCAAAGTCATATATTAAATGTTTAGATAATTTCTTCAGATAGCTGCATTTCAGGAGAGGGAGTAGAAAAAGGAGTTGTGACCACAGTGTGTGTCTCATCTGACTGAGAATATCTGTATGATGCTAAAAGATATCCAACATTTCCTACACAGTATTACGCTGCAGCTTTATGCTTAGAAGCAATTTTTGATTAAGATGATTAACATTTAATTTTCATTCACATATTTGCCATGTAAAATCCTCTGACACATATTTTCCTTACAATAGCAGATGATTACTCTCTCCACTCTTGGAATCTAACTAAAAAAACCACTTTGGTAGAACCTTTAGTGGAATGAGTGATTATTTTTAATACTTCTAATAAAGGTCTTCAACCAAAAGTTTCTAATTACCCTGTGATCCATTTCAGGCATCAACTGAAGTTAAAATTAAAGCAGCTTTTTGTTGTGCTTCAAACTGTCAGGCTTTATTATGATCACTGAGAAGAGAAAAAATATAGCAATATCCTTAATGAATTTTACTGTTATCCAGTGGATGCATTATTTAGCATTAAATGGTAAGATGTGATGAACAGTGTGTGGCTAGGAAGAATGAAGCATGGCCTGAGGCATCCTCTAGTCTCTGAAGCATTGTGGATACCCAGATTTTTTTAAAGTGCCCCAAATCACTTCATATGCAAGTCAGATAGTATTTCGGGATTCATTATAGCCTCGAATTGCTTCCATTGATGGTGATCTACAGAGATTTTACTGGTCTCCCTTCATTCTATATTATGGTGGAGTTATGGGACTGGTCTTCATACCAAAGGGATACTTTTCATTTTAGAATAAAACACCTAATGCCAATGTTACTCTTGATGAGCCACTGCACATCATTTTTTTTTTTCCAGCAACAGAATCAGATATTTCTTTCTGAACAGCTGCAATGTAAATGGACCAGACCCTCAAGAATGATAATGGCAAATAAAGTTATGGCAGATTCCATGTCTTTAAGTCACAGAAGACCAAGTACTTTTTCCTTTTTCTTTTCCTTGCCTTGCCTTGCGTTTCCCTTCCTTGCCTTGCCTTGCCTTGACTCTCTGATGTGCATATTGAGTACTGCTTGGTTACAGCAGTATCTCAGCTATGGAATCCAGATGGAAAATGTACTTCAACATTTCCTCCAGCCTATATAGGCTATTAAGAAAGACTAGCTTTCAGTTTAGGTCAGCCTAGTAAAATCTACTCTTGAATAACCTTATGGCTGTTTCTTCAGCGCATAACTGTGAATTCCAATAGTTTATTGTTGTATTTCACTGCTGCCAGATGACAAATGGAAACAGTATGGGGAGGGGGTGAAGAACACAAGAAAATTTCAGAAAAATCTAAAGGATATGAGTGTGTATACTACTGTCATTTGTTTCTGAGGGACATGATAAATGCAGATAGATCAGAACACTTTCAAACGATGTAAACACCCTCCTTTTCTTAAGATTTGTAAATTCAAGCCATTTTTTTTATCTGCCTTCGGAATGCACCTCTTGAAACAATCCCTTTAAAGATCTCAACGATCTGCCTTTAAAGGGGACACGATATAGCTGTTTGAAAGACTGTTGATGAAATATGTTACTATTCTAATTCATTTCTAAGTACACAGAAGAATTGTAAACCATACTAAAAAAGTCAAACACAAATAAAAGCCTAACCATGTCTGTATATAATAACAAATGAGACTTGATTCCAGAATTTAGGCCTGAACTCATTTAGAATGTAAAGGGTCTGAAACATATGTCAGAACATGGATCACAATCTGGCACAACCTGAAGAATCAAAGTTATGTAAGACAAACAGAGTTTTGAATTTAATTCCAAATGAAAGAGTCCTGAATGTCTGCATATTATTTTCCATTAAATAAAAGGAGTAGCACATTTTTCAGAGTAATCAAGTTGTGTATTTCTTCCAATAAATTGTTAACTACCGTATGTGAACACACATGCTCATAAACAAACTGTTCAACATATGGGCACTCAAACACCCACACTTACAAATTTACAGACAATCCTTCACACACAGTTAATTTACCATCTCACTTTAACCAGGGGTTTACACAACTCTTGTAAATAGTCCCTTCTTCAGCAAAGAGGTGGCATCATTTGTATGGGGATACTATTTACATACACATATATCTTAACCAAAATTTATAGAAATCTAACTACATTTTCTATAACTTGACTGGCACAAATGGTGTAATACACATTAAAAACACATAATCAACCATTCTGAGAAGAAAAATTTGTTAAGATAACCCACAATGCAGACTCAAACACACACATACAGACACAGACACACACACATACACAAAGATGCCATTTGCACTACAGTGGGCCTACTGTAATATCTAAACTCCTTTTGTTTTGTTTTCCAGTATAACTTGTTCAATAAAAAGAGGTGCTATAGTTACCCAATTGATAAAGGTAGCTTTTAGTCCTATTGCATTCATATGGCAAGTTGCATATAAACTATTTGTCCATTTCCTTGGTACACAATGTAGCATTTTAAATTTCTTTTCAGTGTAGAGTGGCTAGGAATTTATTTCAGAGTTTAAGTTCCTTCTTTCCACACAGATGTTATGCGAAGTCCATATGTAACCCTGGATGAACTATTTCCACCTCAATAAAATGGTGTAACACTTTGGTGTTACCAACAATGCATGCATCTGTAAACATTTATATCTTAGCAATTACCAACATCTACAATATGCTCTACAAAACTGAAAAAAACCCAACCCATAATTTACAAATTATATAGTTTCAAATGAAGCAACAATACTATATATAATCTGGAAAGCACAGCACCAAGGTCACAATGCTATGAAGGATTACATACCATTATTATGTAGGCCTTGGTGCAACTTCTCTCCCAATGCAGTCTGGAATTTTTCCAATCTTCCTTACGTCCTCTGTACATGTAATCGTACACGTCTTGAGAGTACTAGCTGGCCTATTACCCAGGGCACTCTGAGGAGACTCATAAGCAATGTCAATGCAAGCAATTTCTATCCAACAGGGAACCAAAGAATAAAAAATATTTTAAAATCTAGCCTACAACAGCTTTTTACAAGGATGTTCCAAAAAGTAAACTATGGAGTTAAGGCAATTAATATGACAGCTAAATTTTGAGTCTTTCTGAACCAAACCACCAGACAATTAGAAAGTGCAGCTGCCCTTGGTAAAAAAATTCACAAGAAACAGCAGAGGATTCCATTCAGTGCACATGTCACAGAAAATGAACTGAATTGCTAGATGAGTTATTGAGAGAAAGAGTAAGTTTGAACTGGTTATCTTATTGTGCCTGTTTCCCTCTTTTGCATTTCTGATTTGTTTTGGTTTTTTTTAACAAGAACTGAGGCTTAGCTATGGGTCACCTTGGATGGCTACCAAGAAGAAATATATCATCTCTAAAACCCACATAATTCTCTAACAAGTCAGTGCCAAGGCGATTGACAGCACTGTTTCACCTGTTAGAGAAACAATAGGAGTCCCTATACAAAAAATAATAATAAAACAGATAACAAATCAGTGTTTGATCCCTGAAATACCAACAAGATCTAGAGAGGCAACGGATATAAAAAGTTTCATCCCTTTCTTCAACAACTGCAATATCATTTCCATTATTTCTCCAGGCTCCCATTCTGAATTCAAAGCAATTTATCTGAAGTTCAGACACTGTCAGTGTGATTTAGTTTCAGTTTTATGGCAACTGCAGGTCTCTAATAAGTATGCTCCTTTCATTGATTTTGTTCCCCTTCAGCTGCTGCTGTAAACGTAATTGAAATTTTTGGTTTTTTCCCCCTGACCTAACTTTTTTTTTACTGATGGAAGAGCAATGAAAGCAGTGTCTTATGAGTTTTATACACCTTATTAAATAAGAAATACAGTTTCTCCTAGAAATGGACTTCCATAATAACCATTATGACATTCATATTAAAAGATCACCTAATTTTGCATATACAATTTTACATATTTTCAGTTTTTCATGAGTAAGTAGCCCAATGAACAAACAGAATCTGAATATTACATGTTTGATTCATGCACACATAATTGGATGTTACCATCTACTTATATAATCTGTCACTGTCACTTTAACTAATAATTTCACAAATATCTCAAACTGGCATTTTAGCAGTATAACACCATTTTCTACCATCTTGGTATATAGGTTGATTGATGTACAGGTGTGTCTATGCTTTGCCCGTCAGTGTACAAGACCGTAGGTGGTATAAGACTGAAATCTGCTCCCCCACCTATAGATGGTAAGGGAATGAAAAATCTTGCCTAGAGGAGAGCTTAAATGAAAGAAATGAATTATGCATTTAGTTCTGAAAATGGTCAGGTCACCCTTATTTCCAGAGAAGCTGATCCACAGGCCAGTTCCTGGGAAAGGTTTTGTCTTCAACACTGGCAAACCTTTCAGGGTGATCAGTGACACAGGTTATCTAATAGGACATCAGTGTCACAGCGGGGGCTGTTGACTGGGAAGGAAAGGTGATCTCTCATTGAGCTAGAACTGTTCCTGTGAACAACTTTAAAAACTACACTCAAATATATCTCAAATGCAAATTAAATGGAAATCCAGTGCACAGAGCAGAGTCACTGGTTGAGATGTCCATAGTGGTAATCTATGAGGCTAAGCAGACTACCACATTCAGGACACAGCTACAGATTTTGTGCATGTGTGATGCTCCCATACAAGATGTGTAATGCAACAAGAAATAGAAGTCTCAAACGATGAAGTTATCTTGCACTCACATGCAGGCAATCTTCAGTTGCACAGCAATCATAGCACTGATGAATTCAAATGAATACAAAGGCTGCAGAATGAGCTAGAAACCTGTAGTCAGAATAATGAAACAGTAAAGAAATTCAAAGTATTTATTGACCCAGACTGGTTTACCTCTGTCCAGCTGTTATCCTCTTCATCTAGAGGTGAATGTAGTTGAGCTAGCAAAAAATGTAGCCAAGGTTCCACACCACATTGCAGACTGCAGTCTGCACTCAGGTTCATTGGAAGTATCCAACCACACTCTCAAAGAATCAATTAATAAACAGCAAAGAGGAGTGAGCCTTGTCCATGCCTACTTTCTGCAATCATTGTGAATTTTGATGTATTAAACATTTTTATTGCCCTGCCAGGGAGAAACCATATTCTTTTCAGTTAATTGCATCTGCGAGGCTCATCAAGGAAAATGTCATGTGGGTCCGAGTGCCAAGTATAAGCAGAGAAACAGGTGCTGTCTTCTCAGCCACAAATCGAGGTGTCATAGAGAATGATCCAGAGGACAAGCAGCTTTGGCACTGGTGACATTTTTTTTATCCATCTTAGCATTTGAGTAGGTATTCAGACCACTTTAACAAAAAGGTCCGGCTTACAGAGGATTCTTGGCAAGTCCCTTGCATTATCTTGTCCACAAGTACCTGTCCTGATGGCAGACATGAGCTTGGGACAGACAAAGAGGGGCTGAGGAACCTGTCTGGGCTCCTTGGTGGTATGAAAGGGTTGGTGAGGTGACCAAAGGAAGCACCCCTGGTAGCTAGCATAGGGCAATGGGGGAAATGCACTCCCTTTATCACAGAGGAGCACTAAGCCCTGGTGTGAGACTTTGGATAGCCCAGTCAACACTACTCAAAAACTGACTAAAACTGAGTATTGCGTTGTAACACTGTATTGCATTTTCTACACTGCTACCTATCATGCACGTTTAGCACTGCTGTTACACAGTACAATTACTTACGCAAGTAATTCAGTATAATAGTGTGATAAATGGAGAGGCATGGTAGTAGAGTTCTGTGAAATTCAGAGAAACAAAAATTACTCCTATAAAAATCTTAGAGAAGCACAGAACGGCCTCTGCAAAATGAAAAAATATAGTATTCTAATACTCATATATTGCTCCTGTTTCTAAATTAGTAGTGGGTTTGAGGATTTTTTTTCCATCAAGAGGGGCTTAATATATTGATTTCAGCCTGGCCTGCTTTGAGTGCTGCAGTTAATTAGAGACCTCGTGGTGTGAGGACGTAACTCTGGCGCTTCAGTCTCTGCTTCCCAGGGAGAGGTGGTTATCCTTGACACAGGGCAGCCGACAATCCTGTCTGTTATTAGCCAAGCCCCAGACATCTGTGGTTTCAAAATCATAATCTTTGGATGCATGTAATCAAAGTGATAGCACACGGAGTTGCAGTGCCAGCTACATTTCATTTCCACAATAGCTGTCAAGCCCCCTGCAAAAATGGAAGTATTACGAATGAGTAAATAATCACCTCAAAATGTGTTTGGGAAACAAAATTTATCCAGCAAATATTTTAACGCAGATTAGCTAATGGTCCCTTTGGTGTGGATCTTTGCTATAATGGATATTAATGCTTTTTGATGTCTCCTTTCCAACCCTGGTGAGAAAAAGCCAGTAAATCAGCGGATTAGACTCTGAGAGAACTAGTGATGGGAGATAATCACTTTCAGAGCACACACAATAGGGGCTGCGGTTTTCTCCAGCAGTGGAAAGCGAGTGTGATCCTCTTCCTCTTCAGTCTGCCTTTTGTTCACATCCCTCTTTCTCATTTTCCTTCCTTAATCTCAGAATAATATCCTGTCTTGTCTGCTGCCATGAAGGTTTGCTTAATATAGTCATAAAAAGCTGCCAATATATTTTAAAAGAGTCAGAATAATAAATGTTTAAAGCCATGATGGGGAGAAAGCTGTAAACAATCAGCACTGCTATTTTTTTAAACCTTTGTATTTAGTTTAAAGGTGAAATGAAATAAGATTCTAAAAACACCCTCTAACCACATACACATATTTAGGTCCTGATCCTGCATGGCGACCAGTGTTGTCTGATAACAGCCCTGTTTCCTAGGCATTGAAATACAGTTTATTTCGTATTTTATATGACTGGGCTCTTTGACACCCACCCACAAAGGGGTAAATCTGTCTAAGGAGTAAATCTGGTGCAGGATGGTTCACTGCAGTAACACATAACAGGAATTCAGCCTCCCAGACTGCAGGAAGGATGCATGGAAAGCACACAGCATCATCTGCAGAGCTCACATCTCCAGTGCAGAGGGACAAAGGAATGCAGATAAAACTAGATAATTTGAATCTGCTGGCCCTCAGCAAAAGAAAGAATCTTCCTTCTGTTGGAAAGGAACATCTGCAGAGAAAAAGAACACCATCTTTTATAGTGAATTTCTACCTCATGAGAAGTCCCTGCCCTGACATTTTTTTTCTCAAAGTAGCAGACACTGCAAACCTACAAGCATCTGGTTCATGTGCATCACTAGCATAGTACCAGCCTCCAGGAGAGAAAGCAAGGCAAAGGCATAGGCAAACTCAGACTGTTGCGAGAACAGAAAAGGAAGCAAAATGAGAGGTATGTTTCACGTGTTTTTGGGTTTGTCCCCTTTTTTTCTTTCATTACCTGTCCAGCTCAGCTGACATACAATACAAGCTACTCATTCCAAACAAAAGAAAATGTAAAATACAGAAATAAAGGAGTACCTTCTTCCTGTGGTGCTCTGAAAACCATCTGACCCTTAAGGACAAAGGAGGAGAGGGCTTTAAAAACCAGCACTATCTATGCCTGCCGAAAAATTGCCCATAGCACTCAGATCGATACAACCTCAAGCAGACATATTGCCTGACAGATCCTTCCACAATGCTCTATGTAATGAAATTATATCTTTCAATGTTTCTTAGAAATCTGGAGAACACCAGAAGCTAAAGTTTCTTTAACAAAATAAAAACAAAATGTGAAATATATTTTGCCTCACAGTTCAATATGAAAACAATGAACAAATTGCACTGCCTTCATTTTAGGTCTCATTCTATTAAGTTTGTATTGTATCAATATATCTTTATAATCTTAGTGTAACCCTAGCTGTTATGATATCTGTAATACCAATTAAATGCCACGGGCTATACTGGGTTCAGTATTTCACAAAGTGTTGCACTTTCATATCAAATTAGTGTCTGATTCCCACTGTACTTAACATATATGCTTAGCAGTTCCTTGCTGGAAACAAATTGGTTCATCAATTAATTACCCTCACTAATTCAGCAAAAAGATTAAGTAGAAATCTCATTTACTGAACAGTAATAACTTCAAAGCTATAGATTCAGCAAGTCTAACTTATCTGAGGTATAGTTATGTAAAGATAAAAACAGCAGCGATCCCATAAAGCAGATTTTTTATAAAATTAAAAAAAAGACACAAAACCCCCTGCATTTTCTGGAAATACATCCTAATATATGCTCTATTTATACTCAGGTGTAACTAATGGTAAGTTTATGGACATGAATAAAAGAGCAACAGAAGTGCAAAATTTGTGAAAATTACACCTGTGGTAAATGACGCTAATTCTCCTAGCTACATATCAGACTTTTGTTGCATGATTAAAAGGATGACATATATTGATTCAGCTGAACACTACTTCCCCTGCCTACTTACCCCATCTTACCTGTTCCCTCCCTCCATCACTAGTTTCCTTAATTTCCCTCATTTATATAGTTAGTTCTTCTATATATGTTCTTTGTTTGGTAAAACCAAACAGAACATCAAATGTACAAATCCTTTAAAACATACTATTAATGCTAAATACACCAACATGAAGAGAGAAGAGGGAGAGAAGACACGGCTGAAGAAAGACAGAGACACAATACAAAATTGTCAAATTGAGTTAGACCACCAGTTCATCTTGACCTATACCCCACCTTTGACTATGATCATTACCTTCCTTTTCAAACTGAGGTCTAGAAAGTCTATTAAGGATAATCACTGAGAGAGTTTCTTCTTAATCTCTTAAATCTACTCAGAAAGACACGTCAGGCGCAGGAAGTTCCTGAGTGACTAATCTCTAGAGGCTGAACAAGTGGTATTACTAGACATCTGCTCTGCTCTTGTTTTTTTTCAGAGGTACGCCCTGAGGGCCCTTGTTTGGATTGCGATACTGGGTTAGGCAGATGAGGGTCTGAGGCAGACCAGGCACCGTGAGGCTCCTGCTTAAAGCTGGGCTTTGGCCAGCACACAGCATGTTTCTCGCCCTTCTCAAAGGACAGCAGGGCCAACTAGAAAAGAGATATTTACACAACCCCTGAAATGTGAGAAAAAGATATTAGTCATCTATAAAGTATGATAATTGATTTAATTTCTTACTATGAGTCACAGAAGTTTTGTGCCATAGAAATGTGAATAAACTTTTTAATTTTTACTTCATGTGGACATATAGCACCAAAATTTACTTTGAAGGTCAAGTGAGGTTGTATTTGGACAATTACAGAGAAGTGAAATTATACCCATTGGGTTTTGCGTCAAAACTATGCAATTCTATGAATTGACCATTATCACAATACTTGCTTATATAATACTGCCTGTTCACTTGTAGCCAGGCACCAAATCATGCAAAAAATTAATGAATCTGCAAGTTTCCTAATCTGTGTTTTGAACTCATAACAACAGTCAGTATCAGGAGAGTTACACATTAGTCCAGATCTCATGGGAAATACTGTTCATCCCTGTATAATATGTTTATGTTTATATAGTATAAAAATCCCTATGGACAACCTTTTAAATATGGTAACAGAAAACACTGTATAGCCAAAGCTCAATAAAAAGTAAGCTGATGCCATTTTCCAAGACCAATCCAATTTATTGCACTAAGTTCAACAGTATGAGCATTGTGGAGTCACCCCTTAATCAAAACATGAACAAAGCACACACAGTGCAATTACCTAAGTGGTGTACTGGGCTATAGTACAAGTGCTTAAAAACCATAATCATCATTCTTCAGTTTTTATTAAAAGTTACTGAGAATGATACTCATTTCTTTGTGGTTTCCAACAAAGAGAAAGTAACAGATAATTTAATAGCTTCTTGAAAAATATCTACTGTAACAGAAACTTCCCCAAATGGGTAATGCTTTGACAGCTTTAGCTAAGTTAGTACAGATCTAAGTCAGAGTGTATCTGAGCCCACCTCCCACTGGAAGGCATCTAGGATCTGTATGAGAAAAAAAGAAAAACCTATTTAAAATAATTACAAGAGACAACAATGGTTCAAATAATGAAAGAAAGCACCAGGTGTGAAAGTCCTATTTAACACAGTTATCATAAAAGTGCAGAACAGCTGCTATTGTCTTTAAAAAAACCTGAAAGAGAAATAGCCGTTGCGTTGAAGTAGCTACCAGATGCTATCTGGTAGCTTCCTACCTGAGAGCTAATTGAAGCCCCACTACAGTACCAGGCTCCATGCAAATGAACAACTGTACTCTCACAGCCCTGCTGACTCCTCTGGTGATACACAGAGGTGCAAGCACCTACTTGTGCAGGCACAACTGCCAGATTAGATGTTATCTGGCACAGTCTGGTGAGAGGACAGTGTGTGCTACCTTGACAGTGTCTAATGAGAAAGGCAAAGGCAGTCAACTTCACCAAATGGATCTTAGTTTGTTCCATGAAGTGTCATGGTACTAAGAGTCTATTCAAACTGAGTATTTATACTTTTTTTTCTTATTTTGGAGACTCTTCTCCATACATAACATGCCACCTATCAGAAGAGTAACTAAGTGTTGTTGGCTTAGAAAAGCAAAGGATTGGTATTTTACAGAGATAAACACTTGCTAACATAGTTCAGAGTGAGATTGTTTGTTTCTAAATGATGGAAAAAAAATGCATTGTTTTTCTTCAGAATCACAGTTCATTAAATGTAATTGCCTAGAAAGTAAATCACATAATAAATGCTATCCCTGAAATTATTTAATATTGTCTTTACAGTCAGGTGTGATGATCTGTTCTAACTACTAAGACAATAATAATATTCTGTATAAAGAGCAATGGCAAAATGTGTGTGTATATACTTTTTTTTTTCTTCCAATTGTATAGAGTTTTCAGAACAATGAGCCAATACTAAAGTTGCAAGTCAAAACTGTTATAATTAATTTTGGTACAAAACATCTTCAAATTTATTTTAAGCAAAATATATCCTCAATAAAAAGTTAAAATGTGCCTGTGATTTTTATTATTATGTTAGTGTATATAATATACATAGTCAGCTAAAAAATAGTTGATGCTTTCCTCGACTTAATGAGATTTCATCTGAACTATGGTGCAGCAAAAGTCAACTTGCAGAGTGTTGAACTTTGGGGGTCATTTGCTCAAGATTTCTTCTGAAGAGCAATTCAACTCTATTAATCATAAAATATTTCTTACGTAGAAAATACTAGTTTTTAATAACTGGTTATATCACTTTCTGAGATGTGGAAGGGCCAGATAAAACTCTTTGCTATGTCTCCATGGAGGAGGGATTCAGCATGTTTTGTTCATCTTTCATAAGTGCTCTAATGGATTAATCTCACTGAAAACCTTGACTTTCATTTTCTTTAAATATAAAAAGTAGTTTCTTTGAAGTATATCCTCCTAGATTTTAGGAAATTTTGTCCACAGCTGATGAGGCAGAATTTTTTTTGTTCCTGCATTTTCATGCTCTCATGAAGAGTTTGACTTTTAAGTTGGTGTCTTCCAACAAAACAAATAAAATAACAAATTTTCCTAGAGCTGAACCACTAAAATTCCCTTTTGCCCTAGAATTGCACAATCTGAATAAGGTTCAGTCTTGTGCTGCAGATCCACATGTACAATCCACTAAAATGACATTTTAAAGGTATAGAGCAGATGGTTGATTCATAGACATTCTATGTGCAGTGACAAACTTTAAGGGATGTTAATACACAATAGCTGTTTCATACTCTTCTGGCAATGTACTTTAATACTAATCTCAGCATGACAAATCTTGTTCTTCTTTTAAATAAAAATTATAGACTCTTTGTTACACCATAACAAACCCAATGATTTCTAATAGTGAAATCATGACAGATTTTTTTCCAGAGGTGACTTGAGTGAGTTTTGACCCTATATCTCAAAATATTCAGTGTACATTTAAGATCTCCATTGTGTAACAGATTGAATCATCCTTCCCTGTCTACTTCTCCACACTCAATATGCATTTTTTGGCAGTTTCAGGCTTTGAGGCAGGAATGTGGAACTTTTTTTTGCTGGGGGGCTGAACACATCTTTCGGACACATTTGGCATGCCACATATTAATACCCACCTCGCTGTCAACCAATAGTACTGCTGGAGAGAACTTTGTGGCCAAGGGCTGTGTTAAATGAAGTCAGGGATGTGGTCCAGATCCCCAGGCTCAATATTTCTCACTCCACATGTAAAACAAACAAATCATTTCTGCAACACATTTATTTTCCAAGCTAAATAAGTTGTCCAGTTATACCAAACTCATAAAATCATCCAAACACACAAAAGAGTTGCAAACTGCAGAGCTATAAAACTTTACCAAAAATGTTTTTACCTTGGTTTGGGGCTTAGTGAAGAAAAACCTGGCCCAGTAGTTTCATGCCTAACCATTTGAAATTACAGTCTGAAAGGGGGGTGTGTGTGTGTGTGAATTTGCTAACCTTTCTGCTAAGCTGCAACCCACTCTTCCTACACTCTTCAATAAGTGTTGGATGTTGCAGTCCCACCTTCCTAGTGGCCAAAGCAAAGTAGACAGATGTAATAACTATTTTTCTCAGATTTTCAGACTTGCTAGCAGTGTATCATCTGGAATTTACTTCTGAATTTGGCTGTGTATCCTACGCCATATCTAAGCCATTATGTCAACTCTAGAGGTAAAATAACATGTAAGAACTTTTTAAAAAATCAGTTTCTCTGTACTTTTTTTTTTTTGGTAGCTCCTCTCATTTTTTTTTCCATATTTTGAGGATATTTGAGATTCACCTCAGTGGATAGGCTGATATACTAGAAGACACTGCAGTCCATTGCCATAACTGAATTTCCTCTGTGGAAAAGAATTAGAGCAGATTACCTTGCAAAAGCAAAGGCAGATGCTTTCAAGTTCAGACCATTAGCCAAATATTCTCATTCTTTGGAGCTGATCAAGAAAGTTACAGCTGTTCAAAGGAGAATTTTCCATCATGGTTTCAGCAAGTTTCATCTTCTCAAGAGTCTTTTATGTTCCACAAGTCTTTTTAAGTGGGCTAAATTTTAAAAATAAATAGATACCTGGTCTTCTGTCAGATCTCTGAAAGGTTGTTGTGGTTAACCTGGCCAGCAGCTAAACACCACACAGCTGTTCGCTCACTTCCCTCCCCACCCATGTGGGATGGGGGAGAGAATTGAAAAAAAAAAAAAAAAAAAAAAAAGAAGTAAAATTCGTGGGTTGCGATAAAGAAAGTGACAATTTAATAATAGTAATGATAATAATGATAAAGATGATGATGATGATGATGATAATAGAATATACAAAATAAATGATGCACAACTCAATTGCTCACCATCTGCCAACTGACTGATGCCCAGCCAGTTCCTGAGCAGTGATCTGCCCCCTGGCCAAGTCCCCCCCCAGTTTATACACTGAGCATGATGTTGCATGGTATGGAATAGTCCTTTGGCCAGTTTGGATCAGCTATCCTGGCTATGCCCGTTTCTCACTGGAAGGGCATGAGAAGTTGAAAAGTCCTGAACTAGTGAAAGCACTACTTAGCAACAACTAAAACATCAGTGCGTTATCAACATTTTTCTCATCCTAAATCCAAAACACAGCACTATACCAGCTACTAGCAACAAAAAAATTAACTCTATCCTAGCTGAAACCAGGACAAAAGCAAAGGGAAATTAGTATATAGCATTAATTTAGTAAGTGCATTTACTTTTGAAAAAAAAAACCCTTTACTTTCAGAGCTTATTAAAAAACTACATTTTTTTTCTAAAAGACGAAGGTTTCAGTAAAATATGTCTGCTTCTTTGAATATTTCAACAGGAAGTTCTCAGAAAGAAACCCTTGAATAGTAATTAAGGCTTTCAAATTTAGCAGTGGAGAGACCTGAAAATGGAGATTCATAGTTTTTTTGATAACCCTTGATATTCTGAATTGAAGCTGTCTGAACTGAGCTCCTTTTTAAAGTAATATGTGGAAAATTTCATTTAAGGAGGAACACAGGCCTTCAAAACTAATTTTTCACAAAATCAAAATTTTTCTTTTCATCCTACATGTTCTGCATATAGATTACACATGAACAGATATTAGAGACTAAATTTCAACATTGGTGGGCCAGACCCAGTCTAAAATTAAGAAAATCAGTTTAATTTGTTAAACTCAAGGTCTTAAATTAAGATTTAAGACTCCTAATTCAATCAGGATGACCTAAATACCATCAGACAGTCCAAAGTTACTGACACCATAATGGCATACAAGTTACTATAATTGAGAATAACACCTTCTTTTTTTAATCCACCAAACAAAACCTGTTTGTCTTCATCATTCCTGACTACAATAACAGGAAGTAAATGTGGGATACCTGGAATCAAGCCACTATCCATCAACTCCCACACCAATTTGTACAGGACTGCTCCTAAAATACACAATTTATGAAAGTACACATCAGTGTACTTTCAAATAAGAAGAGAACTTTGAAGTCACAACACCAACATATTCTGGTTTTTTGGAAACCAAATTACAAAGGAAATGGAACATGGATATTACCTGGTCATCCATTGCTGCTAGATGGAAGAAATAGGAAATAAAACATGTGAGTGTTATTATAGCCAAGACATCATATTTTCTGCTTATATTGTGATTTTTTTTTTCTCCTATCAGAAGACACTGGAATAGCTTTGTAATGAAAATATCCTCACAGAAGTTTTAGAAAAAAACTAAAAACATTGTTCATGAATAATTCAAATTTGATTAGCATTTATTTGTATTACAGTGTAAAACAGAGCATTGGGAAACATAGTCTGATGTTTAAGTAATGTTTCATTTTGTCTGATGGAAAATAGCTGGTAATTCCAGGAAACATTATGCCTCTAAGCCAGAGTTTACTGCTGGCTTGCATCTTACAGATTAGTTGAGATCAGTAAGGTCACAGAAGACAATTCTAGGAGAGTAACAGGGCATATCCAGGGGCCAAAAGCGCAGCTGAGAAGGCTGTTGAGTACTCCAGAAAAAGAGAGCCCAGGAAACTTACTACAGTGCTCCCATATAAAATAAGCCTGTCAAGAGCCAGGGCCAGCAATGACAAGAATTCATTAAATTACATTGTACCAAGAAATGCTCATGAAGTAGTACTGCAGGGTGAAGTAGGACAAGCAAAGATCAGAAGATGGGATTGCCAATAGACTTTATATATCCTTGGGTGAAATATGTCAGTGAATCTATTTAACAACATATGAAATAGTAATTTATAATAGCAGTTTTTTAGCTAGTGAATAGCTGAAGATCAGAATTATCTTTTAAATTCAGATGGACCCAAGTGATAATTTATTAAACTGGCCTGAAGCCCAACTAAAGTTTATGTGTGTATCTGTCAGTGGACCAGAAATATCATTCCTTAGTAATATCAGGAAAAAATACTGCTCTCAAGAATACAATTCAAAAATTCTGGCTGAATGCTGGGGAAATTAGCAGAGGAAAGGAAGACTTGATTCTTCATCCATCTCCAAGCTCTCTCATGGAACAGGACACTCCTTCTTTTTACATATCTCCAAAATCCTGCTCCAAAATTTCTTCTTTTGTTTCCTGTACCAAGGCAGAATTCTAAAATCCACTGACTGAAAGTCAAGACCTGCCTAACTGAGAATATTCAAACTGTTAGAAATAGATTTACACAGCTGTAATAGCATCTTTCAAAACCTCTTCTAAAGTGAAGTAACTATCTCTTGCAAGGTAAATTAATACTTACCTGCCTCCCTAGGATGCTATGAGATTTAAATAATTAAATATTGGTAATGTACTTTGAGATCCTCAGATAAAATATGCTATTTGAGTACCAGGTATTATTCACTATTATGATTCATCACATTTCTTTGCTACAGCATGTGACAGACTCTCTAAAATTAGCACCCAAATGTTCTTAAGGAGTTATTAGAGCTTGTACCCAGTGACTCAGATGTTCCACCCTTGTGTCTTGCGAGGTGTCTTTGCTTTCAAGTCAACTAAACAGCAGATAAAAATACAATCCTTTAGTAAATGGTCCTATCTCATCTTATTTTTAATAGTTTGAAAACAAATATTCCTTCACACACAAGCACTAACAGCTTTAAATCCTTGAACATAAACAGTTTTTACTGGATGCAGAGGGAAACATCACCACAAAAGATGAGGAGAAGGCTGAGATACTTAATGACTTCTTTGCCTCAGTCATTAATAGTCAGACTGGTCATCCTCAGGGTATTCAGGCCCCTGCGCTGGGAGATGGAGATAGGAAGCAGAATGAAGCCCCAGGAATCCAAGAGGCAACAGTTAGTGACCTGCTACTCCACCTGGATGCCCACATGTCTATGGGGCAGATGGGATCCGCCCAAGGATACTGAGGGAGCTGGCAGAGGAGCTTGCCAAGCCACTCTCCATCATTTATCAGCAGTCCTGGTCAACCAGGGAGGTCCCAGCTGATTGGAAGTTAGCTCATGTGACACCCATCTAGAAGAAGGGTCGGATGGAGGATCTGGGGAGCTACAGGCCTGTGAACCTGACCTTGGTGCCAGGGAAGGTCATGGAGCAGATCATCTTGAGTGCCATTATGCGGCACGTACAGGACAACCAGGGGATCGGGTTCAGCCAGCATGGGTTTATGAAAGGGAGGTCCTGCTGGACTAACCTGGTCTCCTTCTATGACAAGGTGACCCGCTTAATGGATGAGGGGAAGGCTGTGGATGTTGTCTACTTGGACTTTAGTAAGGCCTTTGACACTGTCTCCCACAGCATTCTCCTGGAGAAGCTGGCTGCTCATAGCTTGGATAATTGTACTCTTCGCTGGCCGAATGGCAGAGCCCAGAGAGTTGTGGTGAATGGAGTCAAATCCAGTTGGCGGCCAGTCACAAGTGGTGTTCCCCAGGGTTCAGTACTGGGGCCAGTTCTGTTCAATATCTTTATCGATGATCTTGATGAGGGGATTCAGTGCACCCTCAGTAAGTTTGCAGACGACACCAAGTTGGGTGGAAGTGTTGATCTTGCTGAAGGTAGGAAGGCTCTACACAAGGATCTAGACAGGCTGAATTGATGGGCTGAGGCCAACTGTATGAGATTCAACGAGGCTCATCACAACAACCCCATGCAATGCTACATGCCTGGGGAAGAGTGGCTGGAGATCTGCCTGGCAGAAAAGGACCTGGGGGTGTTGGTTGACAGCCGCCTACATGTGAGCCAGCAGTGTGCTCAGGTGGCCAAGGCGGCCAATGGCATCCTGGCCTGTAAGTTTGCAGACGACACCAAGTTGGGTGGAAGTGTTGATCTGCTGGAGGGTAGGAAGGCTCTACGGAGGGACTTGGACAGGCTGGATTGATGGGCTGGGGTCAACTGTATGAAATTCAACAAGACTCAGTGCTGGGTTCTGCACCTGGGTCACAACACGATAGGCTTGGGGAGGAGTGGCTGGAGATCTGCCTGGCAGAAAAGGACCTGGGGGTGTTGGTTCACAGCCGCCTAAACGTGAGCCAGCAGTGTGCTCAGGTGGCCAAGAAGGCCAATGGCATCCTGGCCTGTATCAGGAATAGTGTGGGCAGCAGGACCAGGGAGGTGATAGTGCCCCTGTATTCGGCACTGGTGAGGCCACACTTCGAATACTGTGTTCAGTTTTGGGTCCCTCACTACAAGAAGGACATTGAGGTACCACAGCGCGTCCAAAGAAGGGCAATGAAGTTGGTGAAGGGTCTAGAGCACAAGTCTTATGAGGAGCAGCTGAGGGAGCTGGGGTTGTTTAGTCTGGAGAAGAGGAGGCTGAGGGGAGACCTCATTGCTGTCTACAACTACCTGAAAGGAGGTTGTAGCGAGGTGGGGGTTGGTCTCTTCTCCCAAGTAATGAGTGATAGGACAAGGGGAAACGGCCTCAAGTTGCGCCAGGGCAAGTTTAGGTTAGATATTAGGAAAAACTTCTTCACAGAGTGGTTAGACATTGGAACAGACTGCCTAGGGAATTGGTGCAATCACAGTCCCTGGAAGTGTTCAAAAACCGTGTGGATGTGGTGCTTAGGGACTTGGTTTAGTTGTGGATCTGGCAGATAGGTTAACAGTTGGACTTGATGATCTCAGAAGTCTTTTTCCAACCTTAATGATTCTATGATTCTATGTTCTATGAACAGTACACAAAGAACATTTTTATGAGTGCATAAGGATGTGCAGGTTCATAAGCCCTTGTACATAACTATCTTTGTGAAAGTCACCCAAAAAAATGCCAGAAAAATGTTAAAACCATAGTGTCACAACTGATGCAGTGGAAAACAGTAAACATATGGAAAGTCATGTTCATTTTATGTGTTCTCCGTTATGCCTACATCTACAAGGATGGGTGTATATCCTTGCTGCAATTATCTGACATGAGAGAGCTGCTTGGAACTGCACCACCACTGAAGGCACAAGGTGTGCTGGAAAGGGACCTTCAGTTCTTGTTGTATAAATTATACTTACTGTCCAAAGTTCTGCCATTTTGCCATTTTCACCCTGGAAATCTACTAATTATTGGGTTTTTAGTGAATTTCAGGTAAAGCAGACCTTTCATTTCTCAAGCTCAGGAAATACTGTGCAACTTACTGTCATGTCTTCGTTCATTCCTTGTTAGGGAGGAGAGAAAAAAAAAAAAAAAAAAAAAAAAGAAATTGAAAAAGCCCAACAAGTTCCCCACTGTAGGAAGACATATTCAAACTATTTCAATTCAGGAAAATATCCAGTTTTCATAAGAATCATCACAGAGGATTTTAGATTATTTTTCTTATCTGGTATCTATGGGTCTGAATTATGGAAAAAATAACATTTTTTGTGACATGCAAGGATATGCTACACATTTGTGCAGACGAGAACATTATTTCAGCAAGTCGCTGCTTTGATTAGATATATCTAATTAAAAATACATTTTACAGAATAAATACATTATCATTTATGAGCTTCATGGAGAAAATATTACAAAGAGCAATGTATTTTGGTTTATAATGTTCACAGAGCACAGACTTCTGCTGAAAGTTGATGGATAGTAAAAGTGCTTGTAGAAGTAATAGGAGAGAGACTTGTACCTTTATGACAGTATTGTAAAAGTCTTGAAATAGTAATACATAAACAACATCAGTATTTGACATACATTGCAGTACATTTACAGAGCCATTTTATCAGGAAAATGAAGAGGGAAGTAGAAAAGTAATTTAGTGTCTCCAGCTTCCCTTCAGTTGTGAAACAGCATCCTTTAATACCATGCGTATGTAGATTTCCAGTCCTTGCAAGAAACAGAAAACGAACAGTTTATTCACAGCAGGTCTGTTTTGCCTTTTAGTAGACAAAGAAGCAGAAACTCTACAGTGAGCAATCAACCTCTTACCAATAGTTCTGCCAGAGGTCATTGACAAGAATTGCTGCAAAAGCCATTTAATGTGCACAAAAGTCATAAAACTCCCATCATGCTTGATGCTGACTGTGTTTTATTTGAATAACCTTAGATGACATATTGAATTCTAGAGCTTGTAGATTTGATTGAAAATAATGAGTCCAGCAGTTCCTGAATTAGGAGAAAACAGGCAGTTTACTAGAAATTTGATTTTCTTATTATTGCTTGCAGCAGTAATCATATGAAGGACAAGAAATGCAAAAGAAAACATTGGGTCTGAATAAAAGTAGGAACTTGCACATAATACCACTATTCTTGAAATAATCACATGCCTAGATTGAGTTCTTTCCTATGCTAACGGCTAGTTAGATATTTAAGCAGCAATTTCTACATGCACCAATAGGATTTGCAATAGCCATGGGAAATGCACAGTTTTGCTACTATGAATACATATTTAGCTCTGCACTGGTGGATACTTTTTTCCCCATGAATCTCAATTCTACATTTTAAAAAGTTGTGATCCAAAGTGTTGACTTAAAAATATGGACTATCCCCACTTAATATTTAGAAATTGCTTCTGCTTTGTGTCATTTTCAATAGAAATATTTACACGATCTTGGACTCTATAATTTTTAATTTTTTAAAAGGGTCTTTGTTAAAGCTACTACAAGTGGTGCAATGCCTGTTCTACCATTTTTTATTGAACCTTTCTTGAACATCTGCATACTTGTAACAATACTTAGGCAATCTAATCTATGTTTTTGGCAGATAATTTGAAATTTAGTTTGGAATACTTTTTTGCACATTTCACTTCACTGATTTTATGAGCAGATATTTACAGTAAAGTACTTCCTGTTCTACAAAGGAACATGGTGTGCCATAGAGAATTGTTGACACTGGAGGACACCATCTGAAAAATGTAAGACAGATAGATACACTGGTATTTCTGCAATTATCCGGAGTGTACCTGGAAATAAGATTACCACACTGGTATATGTATGCATTAAATGTTCAAGAAGCCATCAGTTCATTGCTTCCATACCTAAACACACAAATCAGTGCTTGCCAAACCTAAACATTTGTACCTTTTTGCATAAATCTGAGGACTCTATATTTTTAGTAAACCTATCCTTTTTAGAATAGTAAACAAATGCAAAAAGACCTATAGTATTAGACTACTTAAGGAAAAGTTAAAAGCAGGATAGAAATTTAATAAAAAGCAAGTTAAAATTCTATAAATCTAACATGTATCTATAATAAAATCAATAACTTCATCGTAATTGGCCATGGGGTTAACACTTAATAGGACAGTGTTAAGAAATTAGGCCAGACTTCTGTAAAATTATCTGGTTTATGCATTTTTATGACTGATAAACCTTCCAATACTGCTACTTCAGGGATTTTAACATACCCATACTCAATGCACAGAATAAAAAGTGGTTTCCACTTGATGAAATTTAATTTCTTTGTTGTGGGAAATGTATTCAGTATTCAATTTTTTAATGGTTTAAAATCCTTGGAAAAATAGCTAGAGCTCCAGGAGTAACTAAACAACATCACGAAAGGGGACGTTCTGAATCATATTTTTCCTAGTGTTCATATAATCTCAATGGATTTTAATTTCATACTCTTTCCAGATTGTGTAGAGTGAAACCATGGAAAACAGTTGCAAATCACAGATATTTTTGTTGAACCTTATATACTCTCTTAGATTGTCAATGACTTTGGCCCTTGAGAGGTTACCTGCATAACATGATACATGGCTAGTAGCAGCATTATTCACATTAGAAACCTTCTTTCCATCCTCCTCACCCTGAAATGCCTGAAAATTTGTTTACTAGAAATTACGCTTGATGAAAAGATATTTCAGTGTCCAAGATTACCCAGCCTCTAACCTTTCTTTATGAAAGAACTAATAAAGAGGACAAACTACCGCACTTTAATAGATGTTTTGGTTTTTCGTTGTCCAGTAGGAATTATATTTCATTTCATATAAACATTGAGAAGAGTAACTACAGCAATGGAGTTCAAACTTGCTCTTACCTCTGAGGAAAGTATTCTTTGACTCATTGTGGGGAATATTCTGAAAATGTCAGCTCACTGGTCAAGAGGTAGATGGAATATTAGAAATTATATAAAAAGGAAGGGAAAGCAATAAAGAATATAAAATTTTGCACCCACATCTTGAATTCTGTGAACAATAGCTGTTGTTCCAACTCAGAAAACAAATTGAAATAGAAAAGCTATGTATAAGGTGACAAAGATTATTAGAAATATGGAGCACCTTACAGCAAAGGAAAGACTAAGTAAAGACTAAGACTTTTCATCTCAGAAAACAGAGAAGTGGCTCGGCAGAAGTATATAAATTCATGACTGGTATAGAGGAATTGCATAAGGAACTTCCTCAGCTGTCATAATACTATTTTTATTTAACTTAGTCTTTCTGCTTGATGACCTCATTGATAACCTAAACTTTAGGAATGCATATCACTTGTTTTATTCTTGCATACTTTTCCTTTTCTGCTACAAGTTGCTATCAGACACTGCTTATTATGACCTTTGATCACAGCCAGGATAGTCAGTCTTTCAACTTTTGAGTGGGCACTATAGTTGAGTCCTGCACTCATGTAGGTAGCAAGGTACCTCTTCAATACAGTGAAGCTCACAGACTCTAATCACAAAGATATGTATATTTGAAAAGAAAAGAGTTTGTGCAAAATTTGTGTCCTCCCAAATCAGGAGTATTGCTCTATTTGCCATGCTTTTCCAACTTTAATTTTAGCTACTTCAAAGAATATCATTTCAACTACTTTTGTTGGTATATTATCAATAGGCTGATACATTCTCTTAGAGCCTTTTCTAATAATTTCTCTTTGTCCATTTAACTACCCTAGTCCCTCTGCATAATTCAAGATCACCCCCCCAAAACAAGATCACTCAGTGTTTAAATACTTGTATATTTCTCACTCACAGGCTCTTTTCATCCCAGCTCTCTGTCAACACCAAAGGTCATTCTTACGCTTTTTCTATGCCTCAATGAATATTTAATTGGCTGATAAAAAGTGTAATAACTTCAATATGAAAGACTGACAGCACAAAAAACAGCCAAAAAACCTATTTGATGCTTAGAGCGGTTCTATTGTAGGCAGGAGATGGAAGAAAAATTATAGAAGACATAGAGTCCAGTTTCAACCTTCACACAGGTTGATCTGAATACTGAATTGCTGCTAAACCAGGCAGCTCCAATGGAGTAGGCACAACTCTGAGACACAGACTTGCAATGGACACTGGGAGAAATTGTGGTTAGAGATTGGTGCTCCCCAGAATAAAGCCTGTAAAACCTTCCATGCCAGAGGAGTCAAGAGAGATGACCTTTTCTCTAGCACTTCCTCTTCATTAGCTGTGGTAGTTTCCAACTCAGGTACGGTGCCTCCTTTCACAGTTGTACTGGACAGTAGACACAGGAATAAGAATAATGTACCCTAGCAGTGCCATTCTACCAGCTTTTCAGTGCCCAGATATCTCTTGCCATTACCAGGCACATTCAGTTGAAAACAAACATTATTTCTCCAACAGAGGTTTGTGTTCTCTGGGCATATTAATTTACCTTCTTTAATAATTTTATTATTTCAAATTATTCTTTCAAATCTCCTTTAAATTATTTTTCTGCCGTTACAGGTGTGTTTAGCTCCTCCTTATCACCTATAATTGAAAACACTCTTCTGCAGATTACGGTTGAGAATTTTAAAATAAGGCTTTAACTAATTGTATTGGGTTTGCATGGCAAGGTTTTGGTAGTGGAGGGGCTACAGGGGTTGCTTCTGTGAGAAGCTGCTAGAATTTTCCACTACATTTGACACAGCCAGTGTCAGCCAGCTCCAAGACAAACCTGCCACTGGCCAAGGCCAAGCCAGTGAGCGACCATGGTAGCACCTCTGGGATAACATATTTAAGAAGAAGAAAAAAAAAAAAAACCCTGTGCAACTGCAGCCAGAGAGAGGAGTGGGAATATGTGAGAGGAACAACTCTGCAGACACCAAGGTCAGTGAAGAAGGAGGGGGAGGAGGTGCCCCAGGCACTGGAGCAGCGATTCCCCTGCAGCTCATGGTGAAGACCATGGTGAGGCAGGCTGTCCCCTTGCAGCCCATGGAGGTTAACGGTGGAGCAGATATCCACCTGCAGCCCATGGAGGACCCAACACCGGAGCAGGTGGATGCCCAAAGGAGCTGTGACCCTGTGGGAAGCCCATGTTGGAGCAGGCTCTTGGCAGGACCTGTGGACCTGTGGAGAGGAGCCCATGCTGCAGTAGGTTTGCTGGCAGGACTTGTGATCTCATGGGGGACCCACGCTGGAGCAGTCTATTCCTGAAGGACTGCACCCCATGGAAGGGACCCACGCTGGAGCAGATCGTGAAGAACTACAGCTCATGGGAAGGACTCACATTGGAGAAGTTCATGGAGGACTGTCCCCATGGGTGGGACCTGATGCTGGTGCACGGGAAGAGTGCGAGGAGTCCTTCCCCTGAGGAGGAAGAAGCAGCAGAGACAATGTGTGATGAACTGACCACAACCCCCATTCCCTGTCCCCCTGTGCTGCTGGAGGAGGAGGAGGTAGAGAAAACTGGGAGTGAAGTTAAGCCTGGGAAGAAGGGCGGGGTGGAGGGAAGGTGTTTTTAAGATTTGGTTTTATTTCTCATTACCCTACTCTGATTTGATTGGTAATAAATTAAAGTAATTTCCCCAAGTTGAGTCTGTTTTGCCTGTGATGGTAATTGGTGAATGATCTCTCCCTGTCCTTATTTCGACACACGAGACTTCTGTTATATTTTCTTCCCTCTGTCCAGTTGAGGACAGGAGTGATAGAGTGGTTTTGATGGGCACCTGGCATCCAGCCAGGGTCAACCCACCACACTAATTCAGGTCCTATCATTCCCCCTCAGATCCACAACACTTTGCCAGTTCTCATTAACTTTTATTTAAGTCGGACTGCAAAACTCATTCTGGTGTTCATACTCAAGCAGATCTAAGTCAGTTGTGAGAATAAGATTTCATCATAGTTTGCCAATGCATTACAGAAATCCAACCATATTCACTGTTCCTTTCATTACCTAATTTAGTAATTACAATAAAAGGGGAGGTTGTCTGCTAAGCTCTATTCCTTATCATCAGGGTTAGTGACATAAAGACGGTATTGTTTCTTATTCTACGTGCAATAAATTACTTTCCTCATTAAAACAAATATTCTTTATACATTTCAGGAAATTCTCCAGCCATATCATTGAAATCTAAACCATCATTTATTTCTAATATTAGCTTTTTTATAAAAAACATTCTAAAAATACCCAACTTCCTCTGAACATGTTGCATCAACCTATACAATGAAAGGATAAGGTGAAAAGCTTTTAGCAGAGGATAAAAACGTAATGTTCATAAAGTCTCTTGTTAAATGCTTGTAGATGCTTTTTCTACCATTTCTTCTTCATTAAATATGAATTATAGCTCTTTAAATGATGATCATTTGGAAATCAGAGCAGCTTAGTTTTACTCTGTTGCTTCATATCCACAAGCCATGTGAATCTATTGTAAGATGATTTAAGAAGGTAACTTGGAAAAGCAAATCAGTGGTGATTTGATTCTTTAAATCCTTGTATGCTATGTAATTAGAAGCATGTTGCACTGAATCCAGGAAATGCTCTTTCTCAGCATACCTGGAAAATATATTTTTCCAGTTTGAAGCAGCTGGGTGCAAGAGTCATTGATCAGACATAGCCAGGCATTGGCCTGGACCTGTCCTGCTTCTCCTTTTAGGTAATTCTGTTTGGTCTGTTGACACTGTTCATGCTCTCCCAAGAGAAAAACATCCGAAAGGGCACAGCCCAAAGAAGCAGAAACTTACTATTTGCAGGGCAGATGATTTTATTGTGGGAACACACTAGGAAATACAGGATTGCTGGTCATCTGCAATAATACCCTGATGTCACCCAAAAACTACAAGACATTCAGCACCCTGTATAGGATCTGTTTCCTAAGGCCTGTCACAAAATTGGGGCCCTAGATACTATTATTATTAATTATCAGGAAAATATCACACAACAAACTCTTCAAAAATATTTATTTTTCAGTGCTAACTGCCACATCAAATATGTCTGATGTATTAAAACACAGTTTTTTAGACACAGGATAGTTACATTACTGTCAGTTTTCATGGCAAATATGCATGCCTCATTAATGTTACATTTAAGCATAATTCATAGTATAGTACTAGGTCATGGTTTTCCTGAGTTGCATTGCATATAAAGAGGTATCATTAAAGAATACTTTTAGGTTGTTATACACTTTCTCCTACTCTGAAGATAAATCCTTTAGAAAAGCCTATCATTTTCCAGTTTTTCCTGGGTCAAAGTAAAAATGATTCATACGTCAATCATTTCCTCTTGGGACCTATAACACAATAACATAGTATACAACATGACATTAGAGTTGATGGAAGGGAAAGTATCATGCTATATTGACACTTATTTTAAACATTTCTTGCTCTCAGCAAAGCAGCATAAAGTGATTTACTTTCCTTTTGCCTGTAAAAGGGAAATTAACTTTTGAGGCACAGTGTACTAACAAGCAATAACTCTTTCTAGGTGTCTGTCAACTTAAATGTTCCAAAAATAGCACTCCTTCTTGATTTATTTATGCAAAAATTTCCCTGAGTGTTAGCCAAAAATAGAATACTCTGGTAAGTATTACACTTTGGTTTAATAACAAAAAAAGATTTTTTTTCTACACTTATATATTTTTCATTCTCTTTTGAATAAGCAGAAGCTAAGGCAAATTTCTGGCAGCATTTTCAGGAGCCTCCTTTTAAAAAATGAAAATGTATCCTACAGTGTACAGCTCTGTATAACACAATAGCAGAAAGTGGTTGGTTGGAATTCAGGAAAAAACATCACAGTAACTGAACTGCAATGCAGCTGATTTATCAGGAGTTATTAAAACATCTTTATATACACAGCTTTGAGAAACACTAAGCAAAAGAAGGAATGAAACCTCCTAATTTTACGACTTCTCCAGGGTAATGTATTGAAATATAGTGAATATGAAGAAGGTCATAAAAGACAAATTATACAGTATATTACTGAGCAAATTTCATCAGACTGATATGTACATGGAATTTTCTGTCAGAAATGGAGTATCATTTGAGTGATTTACTATTGACCAAATATTTAGGACTGTATATTTAGAGCTATTTAGGACCAAACAAAATGTTTAAAACCAGACTGTACACAGCAGAGGATCAAATTTTTTTTCTGTAATGCCTATGTAGGTCTGAAATTCCTCTTTTGCAGCCTGCCTTTCAGATGGTTTCCAGCTCATGTTGCTAAACTCTTCTTTTCTCTTCAGGCTTTTGAAAATAAGAATTTGAAAAATGGGGAAATCATGAAAGGGAGAAAGAATATAAGGTTTTTTCAGTTGTCTGGAATATTGGTTCTGTATTGGATTTTACTGTCACACTCTAGTTCTCTGAGATACTCATTTTATTCTGTTTTTAAATTAGGAGAAGGGCATTGAGAACAAAAGTTCTCAAGGTGAAATCATACCCAATTAAATTCAGAGAGACTTTGTTTTTAGCTTCAGTAGAAACACAATTTTCTCCTGAAACTCCTGTTAATGTGTGTGTGTGTGAAAATGGAAATGTTAAACAGTCAGGTATAATGCTATACTATTAGTGAAACAAACTAAATTTCCTGAGGCTAACAAGAATTTACATACAACTGCTTGACAAACGCTTGATCAGAAAACCTGTGAGGTTTTTTCTTCCTTTAATATTTATGTTTAATTCACTATCATTATGATTATGTATTGCTAAAGCCTCAGCTAAGATGCTTGGTTGAAATGACTCTCAGTTGAGTTATTCCATAAGCAGTTGAGAGCCATGCTGCGTAGCGACACATTAAGTTTTATTCTATGAACAGTGTAGGATATGTAACACAATGTCAAATTACCTACCCAGCCAAGCACAATATCCTTTCTCCCACAGTAGTGAGGAACTGCTCTTTAGGATAAAGGGAGTAACTCATGTCAGACAACCTACCATAACTCTTTTCTGTACTAGTGAACAAAATTTCCCAACAGTTCTTAAGAAAATTAACTTATGTTTCTGAGTCATGAGATGTGAGTATTCCTGTCTCAGGCCCTGATCCAGAAAAGCTCTTAAGCATGAGCTTAATTTTTACCGCGCTCTTAAGTGATTTGTTGGATTGAGGCCCTAAAAGACATAACTACAAATCTTAGTCATCTGATGAAAGCAGCACTTCTAATTGCTGTATTAGTCAATGTTTTTTATTTTTGTGAAGGACACAGCAAGAAATTTATGTCAGTCACACAAACATGTGCCTTTGTTGGCTTGGTTTGCTTTTTAAGTTATGATCTTTTTTATTTTATAATTAACCAAAAAAAAGTCTTCAGATTCAATAGCAATCTTTAGTGTTACTACTCATGAATTGCTTTAATGCAGCACATGGCTGTTAATCTAGCCTACCATCAAGCTGTAAACTTTAATTTCTGAATCATTGACTTTATCATCATATAGTGTTCATGGAGTACCTGTACAGAACAGGAGTACTACGTAAGTGAGCAAAATCAAAGTACAGAAAACCTTGGTGGGAGCTTATCTTTGCAGACAAAGTTACTCAATGCCAGAAAGAAAAGCAAATGAGCAGATCTTGTAAAATGTATGTGTAAGATGAAGTTGCATTTAAATGTCTTCCTCAACAGTGCTGCAATTGAAAAGAAAACTTCACTTACATGTATTGTTTATATCTATACAATACTATGTACTGTATAGTTATGTGTATCTTTTACTACCTATTTCATCACACCAACTGCTTCAGAATAAGGAAGCCAATAGCATATCATGTATTTGAAATGTATGTCCATACTTTTGCTATGTAGAACATATTATGTTTAACTCTCTGTCAGGGTCACTGACTCAAGGGAACAAGCAGAAGGAGGCGTGCTTTCTACAGTGCTTTATGAAAGGAAGTTAGTGAGCAGGTACAGAAGGCTCTATTTTAACCTAACCATATAAAACGTCCTATTGAAAAAACTAAAAACACAACACATTTGCACTTAATGATTGTCTAAATCTTGGAGTGACATTTTCAAAGCTAGGAACAATCTTCTCTGATTTAATGGTTTTAGTACCCAATTTGCCTTTCTCCCTCCTGCTGCTTCTCATTGCACTCCAGGGTCTTGCCTCATTTTACTTCTCTCCAGGGTTTTGCCTCATTTTACTTCTGAAGTGTATTGCTTAGGAACAATCTGAGTAGTTACATAGTGCTTTTCTGGTTTCCTTAATCAGCTGAGCTAATCCCATAAAGCAGAAGAGACTACAGAAGCCACTGTGACTCATTCCAAGGCAAAAAAGCCTCTGTGCAGCTCTATATGCTTCTAAAAGCAGTCCTATATGTACTGAGCTGTTGGCTTCTGTCTACAAGCTCATGTGAAAAATAGTGCAACTGTAGTTTTCCCTCCAGTCAACACAGCAATATACATGCTGGGAAATATTTAGCATTTATTACTGTATCCTGGAACTGATTTGATATTAAGAAGTACATTCATTTTGCTTATTTGCAGTTTAACAAGAGAAATGTAGAAACAGTCCAGGGTCTGAGAAAGATCAAAGATGAACATACTCCTAGAGGCTATTTTGTCACGTCTAATCTCTTGATTTAAACACCCAAGGAGCTGTTGCATTTTCTTTTGGTTGACATTATTTTATATTTCTTCTTCATCATGTTATAGTAGAGTATGTCCTAAGGGCAACCATTCTCTGAGATCTGAGGACACTCTGCTAGGCCCCTCCTTCCATTTAACCTCCAGTGAATACGCTGAGTGGTTGGAGCCTGAATAACAAGTAAGGACAGCAAATGTAGGCCACAATGTTGTTAAATCCCTTTTAATTGTATGGCTCAGAAAATAATTAGATTGTAATCTATTTGACATTGTATTAAAGTCCTGCATGAAGTTTATGCTTTCAGGCTTGGAATAGAATATTTCAGAAAGAAAAATCACCCAATTAATTAAAGGAATCAAAGAGGGAGGTGGTTGACGGCAGCAATGTGAAAATCATATCTATATGTATACGCATAGACATATATACATACATATACACATACATATAAACGTATGTATGAATGTATGTATGAATGTAAGACAGGAGCAGTTGCACTGTCAAGTAAGAAATAAATTCTTCATGTTTAAAGGTAAACAGCTTGTAGATGTGGGAAGCTACTTTTAGGAGTCATAAGTGCATCTTCAGTCTGCTGTTTCTTTTTGCAATCTTCAGAGTCTGTATGTCCAACTTAAGGGAACAGCAAAACCTAGGAGTCACAGAACAAGCTTTCCTGAGAGATGCAGTGGTATTTCAGAATAAGTGTATGCTGATGCCTTATCTAGAAAGAACACCAACCTGAGGAAAAGGATGGAAGATACTCATGGGAAGCAAACATGTCTGAAAAGTAGTAGCCCACAGGAGAATATTACTTACCTGTTTTCCTCTTGCAGCCAGAAAGAAGGAAATAGATTGTCGAATGTCCTCATCCCTGTGTAAATAGAAAGTTCACAATTTGCACAGAAGACAACATGACTCATGCAGAGAAGTCTAAGGTAATAGTAATTCTGCCTCTGTCATGTCTTCTACACGTCTGCTCATGTCTTCTACAGTCAAAAAGTACACACAGCAGAGAGTGTAACATGTAATATGTTTCTAAGAAAGCCATCGATGAAGAGTTTGTTTTTCTCCACATGGTGTTGTTGACGTATCATGTGCCACACTCAAAAGAAATGTTCCTTGTAGCAAATGTTTTCCTTTTTTCAAAATAAAAATTAATCCTAGCAGAATGTTTCCTTCTCCGTTTTCTTTCTCAAATCTGTAATGTTTTCAAACAAGTCAACACAATGATCACTTCCCAGTAACAATGGCAAATTTGTGGGTTCTTCTTTATTACTCCAGTTCCCCAGCTGGGATTTTTGCTGGGTTCTTTTGAGATCCATCAGATATATACTTTGTGGATCCTACTTTTTTACACTGCAATCAACTCTTTTTGGAGCACACAGTGAAAGAGATGAAAGTGACTAATTTGATCACAGCCCATAATCATGCTGTAGGTACATTTTTTTCACTAAATTATTTCAAACTGCAAGTGAACCAGATCTTTCTATCTAAACTTTGACAATCTATTAGGTCTTTAGGATATTTGTAATTCTTTACGTTCATTATGTTTTCTGGTAAGATTGCTTAAGCTTAATGTATTAAAGTCTATTTTATGTAGACACTCCCAGTATGTCATTTTCACAAATGTTTTTGCCAGTGATCTCATACAGAAAACATTGCAATAAAATAAAAGGGCATTAAAACAATCACATTTTTAAATACTTGATGAAAAGTCACAGGGATACTTGTTGCATTTTCCCAGATTGTTTTACACAAATATGGTTTTGTGGTTACAAAACTCTCCACAGTATCTGGAGTCTGGCATGGCTTCAGGAACAGAAAATATTTTCTAGTCACAAACCAGTTCATTCATCTCAATGTAGTCCTTCTTGCCGGAAATCAGGTGGGACAATAATAATTTTTTAATTTAAAGTTTGTAAGTGACACTACTTCATCTTTTTAAAAATATTTGAATAAAACTTGTGGTTAAAAGCCATTGAATATGAATTAAACTGTCAATTAAAAAGTGTTTAATTTCACACATTTTAAACTGTAAAAGAAACCACACGCCAGGTAAAACATGTTCATTAAAGGATAATAGGACTACACAGGAATATTTCTTTCTATGGGAATGAACTGACTGAATAAGTATTTTAACAGCATGTGCAAAACAAACAGTTTTCATCTTATTGGACAAAAGTGTTTTCACTTTTAGAATAAAATTTGTATTTGTGAATATTCACTGCTTGTGGTACAGTTGTGCCCACAAAGCCACAGGTTTTGGGTCAATGTGATAAATAACCCAAACATGACTGAACTTGCAGAGTGTTGAGGGACTTTCCTGGTGGTGATGATTTCAGCTGAGAGAGCTCAGCACCTTGTTGAACTTCACCCAAAAACTGATAAAATTTTGAGAGGTGCTGGATGATCACTTCAGTATCTCACCAGCTCTTAAGCCAGTGCGTTTTCCTGGGGTTTTCCTCTGAAGGTATACATACAACTTTGTATAAACAATTACTAAATTAACCTTCTTTCATTCTCTTTCTACTAGTTATAGGGAAAAGCTCTATTACAGAGTCTATTCCCCAATCAACACTCTCAGTCTGATTATTCAAGAGAAGTAAAATGTCCCTCATGCTTTCTTTGGTTACTCTTCTTTGTTCTACCTGATAGATCAAGCAGCACACACTAGTCACTGGGTGTAATCCAAACCAGATGGGCAGCTGGCACCCAAGGAGACTGGAGCTGTATATTTTCACCTTAGGTGTGGCTTTTAACCTAGCTTTGTTATTAAAAACCACTGTTCTTGCTAAGTTTATTAACAGGGAATGTAAGGGAGCTTTATATAATACAAAAGGCTTTGCAGCCTGTAGATTAGCTGGAACATTCAAGAGAGAAAGCTCCTAGCCCTTGGGAGCACTTCAAAGCAGTGACAATTCAAAAACATTTATGAAGACAGATTATTCCCTGCTAAGCCTTTGTTTAAAATTGAGGCATGACCTGTACTGAATTGTTTTCAGTTCATCTGAATTTTTACCAAATTGGAGAAAAAATATCTATTTATTATTACTAATGCCATATAACAATGGAGAACACTCTAAATTATTAATCGTCTTTGCACACTAGGAAAGACTGGGAGGCGTAAGACAAAGGGTAAGTTTCTTCATAGATTACTTAAGGTATTAATATTGTAAATCAGGGAAGACAGTTGGAGTTCTCTCCCTAATAAATGTTCAGCAAAGAAAGAATGAAATGCTACATTACCTGCAAGAAATAAGTTTCTGGAAATTGCCCAATCTGCACCAGGACTATGACTTACGAGTATGAAAAGGATACTGTGAAGGTAGGTTAAAAATAAATCAAAGAAAAGATCACAAGTCATCAGACTTATGAGTCTGCCTAGAAAAAAATTCTCAGTACAGTAACACATCACAGAAGAAGTCCTTCTCATGGTCTAGAATTAGGAACAGTTTGCAAGAAAGACTGTACATCTACTAAGAACAGCAAGTGAAGAAAAAAACTTGAATGGGTCAACAATGACAGAATACCCACTAATGCCAGGGAGTCACACCACAGATCCCTGGAGGACTTTCTCAGACTGTCTGAGCTAGGGTCCTCAGCTGTGTAACAGTTGTTACGCTACTACTGTGAGCAATATGGCCTTTCTGATGATGTGGGACTTTATAAAATGAAAACAGATCTATACAGAGGTTGCATGGACGGGACAGATTCAGGAAACTGGGCACACACTGCGGGCAGAGTTTTACTGTGTATTCAGACAGCAGCATACATGTATGCTTTCACAGTCTAGGAAGAAATTTCTGAGCTTTCAAGTTAAATTTATTGCTTGAAAGAATGCAATACATTTGGATAACTATATAAATATAAATAAATAAATATATATAAAAATTGAAAACAGCATGCTGGAATTTCTTAAAGCCTCATACAACAGTAAGTGGCCATATTTTTCACTTGAGCACCATGCAGTGAATGCTGAACTTGGTTTTAGAATAGCAAGTGGTATCTACCTCTTTCAACAGTCTGTAACCCATTGTAAAGGAGTTCACCTACAAATATGGTTTTGAATCCTTTTGGAAAACTAGCACCCACATATTTTCTTTTGAGGTACCAGTAACAGATTGTTTCCTTAATGTCTGCCAGTCTTACATTTTCAGTACATAAAATTTATTGTCAGTAGAGTTGTGTGAATATCAAGGAAAATGCAAGCATATAAATGCCACTGCAAATTAATTACTGCAAATAAACATATTCACTGTTTCTGTCAACAGTGAGCAAAGTTCTGTATTCTTCCCATATATTCATGTTATTAAGATCATATTTCTACATATTTATTATTCAGAAGAATAGGGAAGTGGAAAACTTTTTACAAAAGTGTAATCTTAAAAATTGAAATATTATACCTTGAGGAGTTTTCAATATGTAACTATAAAAATCTTAGAAAGCTTTTTTATATAATTTAACATTTTTGGTTTTGTTATTTATATAATTGCACTGCTAGTGATTGGGTCTGATTACAGCTGATACACTGTGCATCAATCATTACCCTAGAACAGACATTTGTCTGGCAGTAGTATCTGAGCTTTAGGCAGATGATTCAGAAGGTTCTCATAACATGCCTATGATCTGGCATGAATTACCATTGTGTGATATAGCAATTTGAAACCTGAACCTTTCAGAATGAAGTATTTTGTGTGCTTATCCTACGTGCAAGATTTACTCTTTAAATCATCTTATGCTTTTATGTAAGCCATGCTTTCCTTCTTCATCTACAAAATCCCTACTGCCTGTATGATGTTTACTGCACAATTCTGTTTGTGTCTAATGTCTCCCTCTGCTCTCCTATAAAACTGCATATGTTTGAGTGAACTGCTGGCAGAAAGCAAGTCTCTTTGTGAACTGGACTGTAACTGAAATGAACATTTATTCCAGAACAATGATATGAAAAAACTAATTCTGTAATAAAGAGTAAAAGTTCTTTATTATAACTTCTTGATGGCTGAGTTAATAAAAATGGAAAAGGTCTTAAAATTTTTTTAAAAAAAGCTATTACAAGGTAAATTAGAAAAAAAAAAAAGCCATTCTATTTGAATTTATCAAGGCTGTTTTCTAATATTCATCCTTCACCTTAACACAGTCCATTTGACATATATTACCACAAAAAGGTGAGCCATAAAACATATTAAAAAGTAAATTAAAGTAATAAAAATAAAAATAAAAATAAACTCTCCCTTTGATAAAAGAAACTTTGTTTTTAATAATCAGTCTCAGGAAAAGATACGAAAACACTCTTAGGAAAACAAATACTCTTAAACATTCAAAACCTTGCCATTTCTTTGTTGATCAAGTTAGAAATGAATTTGAAGTGTAAAATGCAATTTTGAGATTTTATGTCTTATATAAAATGTAATTAAGTTTCATTATTTTTCTAAGTCATAGCATTTTAATGTTTTTTAATTAGATGTAATTGCCAATCTTTTACACTACAAGATGCCACAGAAGCAGTAAAAATGTAGTTACAGGAAGAAAAATCATTAGTAAGTTACTTTTTTTTTTTCCAGGTGATAGCACAGAAAGTTTCCTTCAGAAGAAAATGTACCTTTCGAGAGAAAGCACACTGGATAAACACTACTGTAACTGGGACATCGTGTAAAATGACATATAATACAGCTATGCTCCCCTTTCTACATGTTGTTCGATATATTTTTCAGGGGCATAAGACAGAAGTATTTTCTTGTTAATAACAATTAAACATAGTTTTACACAAGATTTTATTTTTCACACTCCAGAATAACTTTTATTGTTTTCTCCCAGTCAGATACAAGAGATGTAAAAAAATCATTAGTATGTAAAAAAATAAAATTACACATGGATAAAAGAAAATAATTTAAACAATGCTTACATATACTTAAATAACATATTTACATAGAACCTATATTACCTCTGGAGTAAGAGGTCTGGGATATATAAAGACAAAGACATGCAATCAGAAAACTGGTTTTGAGTTCTTTGCTAACATTTACTTACATATTACAGAGCTATTTTCTTTCTGTAATTTGTTATTTAACCAGAAATGAATGAATCTCATGTGAATGTGCCTATTTTCTAATCAAAATAAGTTTGAAATTTTTTATTCTTCTTGTTTCAGGCAGGCACTTCTGCTTCTTAAGCAGCGCAAAGAGCAGTTATTAAGGAGAGTAGCACATATTCCTTCATTGTCTGTCCTCATATCCTTATCCGCCCAACGCAATTCACCTTTTTTAACTTCTCCCACCAGCTGCAAGCTGTCTCTGCAGCCAGAAGGAAACAGGCAGTAGGGCTAGTGCCCTGCTTCTGAGTAGAGGCTGGGACATCCTGTCCATTTTCTCCTTCTAATCCTAAATCAGAGGATATAGGAGAGAATCTCCTTTGTGAACAATAACTTCACTTCTAAAAACTAGATGAACAGTTCTAATCTGATATGTTTCACTAAACATTTTAGACATTATTTCTTAAAATAGTCTAAGTTTGGGACTCCTAGGTAGCTTAAAAGTAAACAAAATCAACTAAAATAATAAAAAGAATTTAGATATAAATTTTCTTCTTTAAATTCCCTTTGAAGTTCACCATTACTCTTGCAGAAATACATTTTTTAATCATACTTTTTCAACTTTAGAGGTTGCTTTTGAAGTACTTTGTATGACTAAGCATTTAAGATATTATCTTTAAAATAACCATATATGATAGAAACTGTTTATGTAGCTGAAGAGATCTTTGAAAAAATCCATACTGTGAGGCACAGCTTAAAAGGAAATTTCAAAAGGTTTCTATAAAGCCATAATCAGTAGTCAAAGTTACCAAAAAAAAGACTCATTTTTTTCTTTACCTTGGTAAAGAATAGTACTGCATTATCCTGTCAACTAAAGTGAGTATTCAGCACGAAAAGCACAAGCAGTTGTTTACTCCAACATAAATTTCCAAGTAACAGAAACACCATTTAAAATATATTTTCTTAGTAGATCTCTGCATGTACAATCGTAGGCAAGTCTGCCTATGTTAGAGTAAATCATGATATTTTCCTCAGAGAGATATAGGGAACATAGGAAGACTTCATTTTTATTTGTTTTTTGTAATACCTGCAGCTTTAGAATTTGTTTTCCACTTTATGAGCTAAGATTTTTCAATACTGTAAAATAACTCTGATAGTCCAGAGATGTGTGGTCAGAATGCATCATAAAGCTGGACTACAGAGTCGTCAGTGAAGAGGAGAGTGAAGGAAGTCCCATTAAACACACTAGAACTTCAGCAATAATAAGTAAGTTTGAGAAAGATAGAATTCCTTTAGTCAACACATTTGCAGCCTTGGCTAGGAGATACTTGCTATGGATAATAAAGTCTTTATAACATTGTTATCTGCTCCCAGCTCTTGCCATGATCTATTGAGATCCCCATAAACATTCTAGCAACACTTTCTAGAGCTTGTTGGCTTTATGAAAAGTATTTCTTCATCAACATGCTCTGAGAATTTCCAGTGTGCTCTTGGTTTCATGGATAGGTTTTCATGGACATACGCTTCCAATGAAAAGAATAACTAAATGCGGTTTTGAAAATGAGGAATTCTGTAAGGTGAAAAACATAAATTCTTCAAGGATATATATTTCATATTATACTTTGTACTGTTTTATTTCTTAAACTAACAGTTAGACTGTAAAATTTTATTTATTGCAATTCAATTACACTAAATTGTAGCTGTTGAACTACTGAAAATGCTGAATTACTGAACTATTTTGCACAAGGAGAGTTAATGAGGCATTTCTAATTCTCATAGATGTTAAAGGAAACATTTTTTAATTTATAAGTAACATTTGGTTCCAAGAACAATATACTCTACCAGTAAAGTAAACAAGTAATAGCTCCATTTGACATTTTATACACTGGGATACTGTGATGGACCAAGTATGAGAAAGAGACAAAAATTCTGTGTCAAATTAAGATAGCCCTGTTCAAAAAAAGATGCTTTAGGGTGTTTTGTTTATTTATTTATTTATTTTAAGGAAGTGATTGGGACCTGATAATCTTTTTGAAGGTATTGAGAAGCAATACTATTAGATTACCAGGCAAATCAACCTCCACTAAAACCCAATGTTCATTTTTTCACTACTTGCTGCACTGAAAAACCTTCTCTTGCTTTGACAAATCAACTCGAATTGTGACTTCACTGAAAGAGCTATTGTCTCATCAATACAGTCCCCAATAAACACATTTGAAAAAAACAAAACAAAACAAAACAAAACAAAACAAAACAAAACAAAACAAAACAAAACAAAACAAAACAAAACAATGTATTGTGATATCACAGGACATTTTCCTTAATTTTTGTGCAGTTGAAGACTGGTTTACTCCTAAACAAGCCAGTTTCAATTTACTTTATTTATCAACAGTCCTACATCACTATGGACACACCTGGACATACAATGCATAAAGTAGGAAAGCATTGCACTGCAGTAGTGAAATTCCTGAGTTGTTTGTGATGTGTAATTTGGGTTTAAAAGAAGATATTACCTCTAATGAAGCTACAGTATTATCTTTCCCTGTTAGGGCATGACCACAACTATAAACTGCCATATTTTTAAAGGAAAATACTATAAAATATGCTTCTATAGATACAACTGTAGCTTTTGGCTGTCTTTAACAAAAAGATATCAAATAGCCCAAGATATGAAGCATTTGGAAAGGCTGAGATAAGACTCTTGATAGTCACATTAAAAACTTTCCAGAGAATACTATTTCTTAATACGTAATACTTAATACATAGTAGTACTTAATGCCTTCTTTGCCTCAGTCTTTAATAGTCAGACTGGTCATCCTCAGGGTATTCAGGCCCCTGCGCTGGGAGATGGAGATAGGAAGCAGAATGAAGCCCCAGTTATCGAAGACATAACAGTCACCAACCTGCTCCTCCACCTGAATGCCCACGAGTCCATGGGGCCAGATGGGATCCACCCGAGATACTGAGGGAGCTGGCAGAGGAGCTTGCCAAGCCACTCTCCATCATTTATCAGCAGTCCTGGTCAACCAGGGAGGTCCCAGATGACTGGAAGTTAACTAATGTGACACCCATCAGGGTGAAGGGTCAGAAGGAGGATCTGGGGAGCTACAGGCCTGTGAACCTGACCTTGGTGCCAGGGAAGGCCATGGAGCAGATCATCCTGAGTGTCATTATGTGGCACGTACAGGACAACCAGGGGATCAGGTTCAGCCAGCATGGGTTTATGAAAGGGAGGTCCTGCTGGACTAACCTGGTCTCCTTCTATGACAAGGTGACCTGCTTAGTGGATGAGGGGAAGGCTGTGGATGTTGGAGGCTGAGGGGAGACCTCATTGCTGTCTACAACTACCTGAAAGGAGGTTGTAGCGAGGTGGGGGGCGGTCTTTTCTCCCAAGTAACAAGCGATAGGACGAGAGGAAACGGCCTCAAGCTGCACCAGGGCAAGTTTAGGCTGGATATTCGGAAAAACTTCTTCACCAAAACGGTAGTCAGGCACTGGAACAGGCTGCCAAGGGAAGCAGTTGAGTCTCCATCCCTGGAGGTATTTAAAAGATGTGTAGATGTGCTGCTTGAGGACATGGTTTAGTGGTGGACTTGGCAGTGCTAGGTGAACAGTTGGACTCAATGACCTTAAGGGTCTTTTCCAATCTTAACGACTCTATGATTCTTGGTGTCTTTGGGAAAAGGTCATGGAAATTTCATGACAATATTAAGACTGGAAGAAAGATATATCTTATATTCACATCTGTACACAGAAATTGGGAAGGAAAAAATATGCAGTTCTTTTTTGTGTGTTTCTCTTTAACACTACAAATCCACTAATGGTCTCCAGATGTCAGGAAAAGTAGTCTAAAGGACAGGAGGTAATAGATGTTCCCAGTGTGGTATAACATTTGCAATACCTGCTGCCCCTCTGGCCAGGCTCCACAGTGCTATTCCCTGCGTGCTGCAGATGATAAGCACTGCTGGTGAGGAAAACATGATGTTAGGACTCCCCTGAGCAATCCCAGTGAAATCCTGGAAAGGCACATGAATGTGTGGATCAGCAGCATGTCAATATGAGATGGTGATGGATTTTTTTAGATGAGAAGGGTTGGGAACAAGAATGGTTTTATTGATTTCTGGTGTAAGGAAAAAAGTGAAGAAATTAGAGTTTTGATAGCAAAAATGCTTTTCTTCTACCTGCAGAAAAGTAAAGAACATTTTCTCTTATTTTTGTTAAAGTTATTAAGTCTAATTTACCATTGATTTTTAAGCAGAAAGCCTACTCTTGCTGTACTTCAAAATGTTCCTCAATCCTCCAGAGACTTTTTCTGAGAGAATCCAGCAACCATAAATATCTTTGACTTCTTAATGCATTAAAATATCAATAATTTAAAAGACTATTCTAGAAGAACTTTAGAAAAGTGCTCTACTGGTTTTAATGTTACAGCACAATACCCCTTTCTGCATTAAAATATTTGTGCATATGTTACACCAGATATCTTTATTGAGCTATTTACTTAATGTTGGGATTTTTTCCTTTGTAAACCTTTTTATCTTCATCTTTCAGTAGTCAAAACTATTTTCATCAACTGGAAAAGACATTTGCCTCCTGGGAAATTCCCCACTGTGATTCTGAGCTCTGTACACGATTTTGGAGCTTTAGGTAAAAGACTTTAATTTCCTTTCCATTTATTTCATGCTTTACTTTGGTCAGCAATTGTGCTGCCTAAGGGATAGCTCCAAAATTGCCATTAAATAATGAGCAGATACAGGGTTGAGGTAAGTTACAGGACACCCTGCTAAGATTTTCAACAAGGCCTGTAACTGGATAACTACGAAATAACTTAATGGATTTGAGTTTTAGTCTATCCCCAAATGCGCAAAGAAGATGATCTTAGAGTTAAATCTGATAGTTATGAATACCTGAAGCTCAATATATCTGTCTAAAATTGTATTTTTTATTCATTTGCCATACAAATAACTGGGTATTGCTTTTTTATTTCTATAATGTTTAACGGCAGAAGAGATCATATGGCCAACTATACTGGTTCCATCTAGATGGTTCTGTATGTATATATCTGATCATATAACTAGGGATATTAGTACAATACTAAAAATGTAATGAAACTAAATCTAAAAAAAAAAAAACAAATGGAAAGAACTCTATCAAGTTTAGTTAAAGAGCACTAAAGTTATATTCTGCATGATTCTATTCCTCAAAAGAACTAGTTGCTGTAAAACCTTTTCATTATATAGAACAAATCTTATCTTATATGTATAATTATCCTTACAGTTCAAAAGAAAGTTAAAAACCACATTTTTTTAAGCTCTTTAACAGATCTTACTAGAGATGGTTAAGAAACATTGAGAGCCACAGATAAATGACTAGAAAAATGAGAAAAATAATTTTGCAAAAGGAAATAGCCAGTGACTTTCTATCATCTAAAAATTCCTACCTTCCCACCTCTAGATTTTTCTCAAAAAAAAAAAAAAAAGAGCAAGCTCTTCACTCCCAATTCCCAATAGTATTGTATAAATCAAACTACTTTAACTCTTCCTAGAAAGAGATTATAATGATTAGCCATAGTGGTCTTTCATCAAGGTATAGCATTTGCTTTTAGGGTCTTGCTTTTGCTCTTCAGCTTGTATTACCATTGCCTTGGCTTTTTTCATCCCCTTTCTTCGAGAACACCCCCAAAGTTAACTTATCCTTCCCTGAAAGGAATTCTTGGAAATGGAGTAACTTCATTTCCCTGGAACAAATATTCAGAAATTTTATAACAAGCTCTATGGTATATTTCAGCTTTTTTCCCTGCTTGTTCCATTTTATTGGGATCAGCAGGATTTAATGAATTGGCTTTTATGTCAAGAAAAAAACAAAACAAACATAGAGCACAGAGCATCATATTAAAATATTTTTTCCTATGAATCTGGAAGAAAATCTCATTTTATGTTTTCTCTGGCAAATTACACTTAAAAGTGACTAAGGAAATATGTGTAGTTACCCTTTCATTCAGCCTTTGCTGTGTATAAATCATTCCTTTTCTCATTTCTTTCAGTAAGTTTACTCATGGACATATTCTTAATGCTCATTCTACGCTACTGCTACTCTACACACATGATGCCTGTGTGACAAGAGGTGAAGGATGGAAACTCTGTAATTTTTTGGCTCCAGAGAGTTGAACAAGCTATTTCCACAATTATATAGTCCAAAAGTCCTTTGAATACTGGAGCTTTGTTTTCACTGTGAAAAATTAATTCCATCTCCATTATTAATCCTTTAATTAGAAAATAAATTTTACATTGCTTACAAACTGAAGAGAAAAATTTGCCTTCCACAGAAGTCAGTAACCTGTTTGCCACTCAATTCAGTCATTTCAAAACAGATTTCTGCTAGATACTATTTTTTCCCTTGTGATTTCTCATTCTCAGTCTATTTCTAAATTTAATACGTGATTCACAAAACAAAATATTTCTTGCTATTCCTTATTGAGGTACTATGCATAACAAATTCATATTGTCAACCCTGGAAAGAAGAAGCTCATTGTACTTCTAAGCTGTCAACATCTCCATTTTGCTATTTTTTTGTAGACAAGAGTGAAATTATTCGTTTCTGCCTGATTAATGTATATTGATGAAGCCAGTCTATTGCAGAAGTCTTTATCTACTTTTTTTATTCTCAGGACTCTATAAATCAATATAGAAAGAAAATTCAGCTCTATTTTTCTTAAAATCCAAGCCAAGAGTTAAAATTCAGATGAGAGTCAATCCAGCTAGTCTTTGCAAACCAGCTATCTACCCTAAGGTATTCATCTAATCTCCCTCTATAATCAATGTATTTCTAGAAGGCAATTTCACCTATCGTAAGAAAATTGACAGAAACAGATGAGCTAACCAACTCTCCACAAGTATTGGCTTCTATTCATTGAGTGCAGAATGAGTCTAGCTAGCATAGACAAAGTGTCTAACCGTAGGTAAGAAAAGTGAGGTGACAAGTCTCTCACCTTAAGTTTTAGGGGGTGCTTGGTATAAAATTACAAGAAGTTAATTGGTGTTTGTAAGATAAAACAGTAAACATTCAAAATTTTAAAAAGTACATGTTTAAGAATTTATATGACCCAAATCACAGACACATATATAACTTAATCCTTTGTACTACCACTATTTCCAGTCATTATTTTGTATTATTTCTTCCAACCTTCATCTTTGTTTTTAACTCTGTTAATGAAGTCAGAAATAGGAAAAAAGAGTCTCACATCTTTTTCTTGACTAATTTCCTGCCTTAAACTAATCTATACAAATGAGATCAGTAGTCAAGCCTACTGTTTAGATTTTTATTTTGTGTCTCACCACTCCCTTGACACTCAGTTGTCTACAATCCAACTTCACAATGGAGCACTCCTGGACTCTGCAGTAACTTGCACTTCCCTGTACAAGTGTCTGTCATCATTTGAGTACACTAAGCAGTATTTGTTACAAGGCCCAGGTGCCCTCTCATGATGCAAAAGCACTGTTACTACACTGTAGTTTCCACTATACAGACATTTCTTAAGAAACGGTTGCTGGTTAATTAATAAAGAATCTGTGAATTACCAGATCAACTGACTGTTAATCTATAAGTCACATTAATCAGAGTACCTGATATGTATTTATTGCAGTCAGAAAACCTTTACACTGAGCAAAGATTGTTCAACGTATTTCTATACTTTTCAAGAGAAAGAAAATAGTGGAATTTTAATTAAAAAAAAGCCCAAAACCAAAACTCAATCTAATGAAATACTACCTGCAAAAGATTAATTTTACTCAGACTGATGCTTTTCTAAAAGCTAAAATGTATTCAGTTTCTTCATTACAATAACATAATTTTGAGGACTTTAACTCCCTATATGCAGTGAAAATTGATTACTTCCCTTTATTCCTCAGGTTATTGTTGCACTTATCCTACAGTGTCAGGCATGAGTGAATATACACAGAGCGTACACCAAATTGAGTCCAATCAAGCCACAGCAAGGGTGACTCTGGTCCCACATACCTCATACTTTTCTCATTCTTTGAGGTTTCTTCTAATACATTAAAGCAAACCTCAAAAACTGGGAATTTTTTTGAAAAATCACAAAGCATCTTTAATCTGATGAAAATATTAAAGAGTCTATATGGTTTTCCCACACCAGAAAACAGTGATGTCTCACATATTTTTCAAAGTCTGAATTTCATCCTGATACTAAAAGGTATAATTGGGAGAGGGAAAAAAAGGAAAAAAATAAAGCTCAACAAAAGTGACTTTCTGTGCTGTGTATTTAACTTGTCTGGACTGTATTTACTGATGTTTGATTCAGCTAAACACATTGATCTTTCCAATATGATATTACATAGCTTATCTGCAATCAGTGCTGCATTTGTTCCTTATTAAATAGGACTCTTCAATGAACTTCTAAGTGACAGATATTATTTAAGAAATCTTTTTAAATTAGTTTTGATAATCACAGTTTCTGTCATTAGTAGGGCAAACTGACAAATTATCAATGACATATTTATGCTACAACTGGCATTCCCTGGCAGCCAGGACGTAGGAGCAAAATATTTGGAAGACAATATGTATACAATACACTTGTTGTTTGCCATCTGGTTATTTGCAATGAGTTTTGCATTAATTACAAGGGGGTGTAGACGGGGGGTGTTCCTAAACTGGGCTAGTATTTTTGTTGCAAGTAGGAAATGCCATAGATCTTTGCTGTTTTGTTCACAGCTTCTCATTATGACAACAATTTCATTCCATGTGGTTTTGAGGTTCAAACATGGCTACAGTCCATTGCTTCTGAATTGTAATTGGATCTGAATTGCATTTCACCTTTTCTTGGAAGTCTTTTCACCTATTCTAAAATTAATTCACTGAAAAGGAGAGGGCCAGCAGCTCGCTGCAGGAAGGAGTGAGGGAGCAGGGCAGGCCATGGGCGCAATCAGGGGCAGCCCCAGTCCAGGGCATCAGGCATCAGTACTGTGCAATGCAACTGGGATGGCTGGTGTACTTAAATTTACTTGCAGCTGACCCGGTGCTTGCTATTTCCTAAGGAATCAGACGTGTAAACAGCTGCCAAATTAACAAATGCATAATACATTTGTGCTGCCTGAAGAGTCACCAAAGGTGCATATATCATGCATCCTGGATTTGCCTACGAGTTGCTCGTAGCATTTCTTCTAAATTAGAACATTCACTCTATTTTTATTAAATAGACTGAACAAGATTCTCAGGCTATAGAAATGCAGTACATGCTTTCAAGACAACAGGGCTACATTCTACTTTTCTTCAACAGGGAGGAAAGCCCTGTGCTTTCTGCTCTGTCATGTAAGTACTTGACAGTCCATACAATGTGCAGTAGTTTCTTGAAAGCCACATTTGCGAAGTATAATGACTGCCTAGTCTATATCAGCCTGATAAAAATGTGGTCACCCAAGTCCGCAGCTGTTGACAATTTGTATAATTCTAGTGAAGCTAATGCAGCTACAGGGATTTCTGCTGTTAGGCCCAGGGTATTCAATGCTTTCTAAATAGAACAAAAAAAGTCTTATGATAAAGTCATGACCTAATAATAAGTACTGCACAACAGTATGAGTGATAGCATGATAGCTAGCAGCAAAAGAAAGTGCAAAAGAATGGGTATGCATTTAATGTTTGCCATCTATTAAATCCCGTAATTACTGTAATTATATACTCTCCTCAATTTTGTGCTCTGTGTGATAGCCAAGCATCAGTTAATAGCATATTTATGTAGCAGCCTTCTCTACAGCAAAAACAACTTCATACTTTGAATAAACCTGGAAGATAAAATCCTCTCATCAAGACAAGTGAAACTCTAAAACCCCAGCAGCAGAGAGACTCTACAGTTGTTTGCTGCATTCAAAAAGCAATGACCTTCAAACTCCTCCTTGCTCTATATTAGCTGTGAGATTTTAGGTCTGCTGGTGCTTTTAGTGTTCTCAGTTAGCTCTGGTAGGCACAATCTTCAACTAGTTGCATTTAAGTCCTGAGATTTGGATTGTAACTGTTTGTTTGTTTTCACTTGAGACCAACTCAGCAGGGTCTGTTATGAAGTAGGTGGATAAAATCATTAAGGTAAACATTAGTCCTACACTGATTTCAAGGAATCAACAAAACATAGTGAATATCACCACATTTCTATGACCAGAATTTACCTGAAATTGTTTAGATATGTGGGATACAGAGAGATATGATTTTTTTTCTCAAAAGTTTTTGCTTGGCAGTAAAACACAGGATTGCAATTCTAATCTGATCTGAAATCAATGGAAAGATTTCAGAAGGCTTTCTGTTAGGTCCTTAGATAATAGTCTCTTTTCAATGCCTGAAAGTGCATTATTTAGAAGAAGGGTCTGTAGTCTGCCCCCTCTTTCCTAAAACTCGGCTGAGAGGACCAACTATCCTGAGTAAACAATGTACCTTGCAAAATGTCAGGAAGCTTATACTGAAATTTAGACCTCTATCACAGTACCATGTAATTACAGTGTGATTACACCCTTTATTCTCCAACTTTATCTTTTAATGATAAGAATTCAAAATTCAATATGCTTAATGATGAGTTGCTGTGAGTATCACTCTCCAGTTTAAAACTTAGCCCAGACTTTGTAATCACAAAAGCCACAGAAACTTCCCTATTAATGTACGATTTTTAACATATTCATTCTCAACAGCATACACAAGAAAAGACAGAGAATAAACCTGAACTAACTCCTGGCCTTGTTTCTCAAATGTCTCCTTTCATGTAGAAAAAATCATGTTCAGTTCTGATATCAACATCCAGAGATGTGAAAAATGCAAACAATTCAACAAGGTGATTCAACAGGAGCCACTCAAATGATACAGACTTCTCAAAACAGCCTTACAACCCAAACAGCTTTGTCTACTTAATTTATCTAGGAGGTAATTTAACTACAGACTAGAGGTATCTATACAAAGAAAAGATGCAAAGGATTATTTAATTTATCAGATTAAAGAATAAATATATCAAATGCTCACAAGCTACAATTAGACAAAGTTAACCTAATTAATATAGGTTAGTACTCAGAACAGATGATGGATATATTGTAGCATTACAACCCACCCACTTGTTCTGAAAGGCTGCTTTGGATCACCCACAATCTCTGGCCTTGATGCAGGAACTAGGTTCACAGGTGACTTTATACGAACTTAAAGACTACTGTCTATTCATCTATTAATCCATATTCATTGACTGTAGACAATGTAAATACTATTACCAGTGAAATATAAACAATTGTTTTTTACTGTCAGCATTACAAAGAAAACCTTGAAGTTTGTAGCAATGTTACTTTCAATACTGCAGTATGTCGTGGTTTAACCCCAGCTGGCAACTAAGCACCACGCAGCTGCTCGCTCACTCCCCCATGGTGGGAAGGGTGAGAGAATCAGAGGAGTAAAGGTGAGAAAACTCATGGGTTGACATAAAGACAGTTTAACAGGTAAAGCAAAATCCATGCTCACAAGCAAAGCAAAACAAGGAGTTCATTTGCTGCTTCCCAGCAGCAGACGTGTTCAGCCATCTCCAGGAAAGCAGGGCTCTACCACACATAACGGTCACTTGGGAAGGCAAAACGTCATCACTCCAAACATCCCTCTGTCCTTCTTCCAGCTTTATACGCTGAGCATGATGTCATATGGTACGGAATATCCATTTGGTCAGCTGAGGTTAACTGTCCTAGCCATGTCCCCTTCCAACTTCTTGTGCACCCCCAGCCTACTCGCTGGTGGGGTGGGGTGAGAAGCAGAAAAGGCCTTGACTCTGTATAAGAACTGCTCAGCAGTAACTAAAACATCCCTGTATTACCAACATTGTTTTCAGCACAAATCCAAAATATAGCCCCATACTAGCTACTATGAAGAAAATTAGCTCTATCCCAGGCTAAACCAGCACACAGTAGTATGATGCCATAAAGAAAATCTGGAAAAAAAGAGGGATAAAATCAACCATCAATTTTAGCAGGAAAAATGTTGCACAACTAGTAAAAATATTGTTGTTCTTTCCTTGGAAAGTGCCAGTTTGCAAAACATTTGAAAACATGCCATGGTTTCTTTTTACTTGAAAGCCTTTTATGAAAGATGATTAGCTGCAGCATTAAATCACTGTATATGTGAACATAAAATCTCCCGTATGGCACAAAGTGCAAGTTTAGAGAGTATGGTGAGCTTGTCTGCCAAATGTCTTTCAAATCAGCACTAAAATCAGTGCTGATCATAATACCAAGCTCAAGCTACTTATCCATCAAATGTAGCCCTAAAGACTTGTCATTGGAACTGATCACAAACATTATTATGTTAGTACTTTGAAATTGTTTGAGAGGCTTTTTAAAAAACAAACAAACAAACAAACAAACAAACAGAAAAAGTAAGCATGTCTTGTAAACTAGCCACTCTATTGTATATCTGAATGCTTGATATTCATTATTTCCATTTTCTGCGTCATTGGTCAATTAAATAATACAGTAGGGTTTTTTGTCTTCTGTGATTGGATTACCTAACTATGAACTATTTTGAAAGAAGTGAAAAAGTGGATAATTTACCTGAGTTTTTCTCTCATGGAGATAAAATGAAGACAACTTACAAGATAGAGATGACTGAGTGATACAATGAGAGGAGAAAACCAGACATGGAGAAATGTATAGCATTTAAGTCCACTCTTTGGCAAGTAAGCCTGACAACCGTTTAAAAATATATAGTTTCTTTCTTGGTAGAAAAAGACCCATGAACTGTCTTTCTGGATAATCAATGCTGCCTTGTCATATCTTTAGGAAGTAAATGCCCTGATGTATTCGTGAAGAATGTATGTAACATTATCTTTTATTCTGACTTTGACTTTTTAAATTGTATTTTACATTACTTTCACCTAAAAATAGTGAAAGACAGAACAAGGACACAACAATACTCCTCACAGCTTCAAAAGAAACAGCTACCAATCATTGGGTTTTAGTTCCACTGTGGACAGCCTAAGTAACAAGTTTAGAAGGTTTAGGTTAGGTATTAAGAAAACCTTTCCATTCATGGTTAACCTCTGGAATAGCTTAAGCAGTTACTGTATGGAATCTCTATCGCTGAAGATACATAAGGTTAGGTTAAACAGACATCTCCCAGAACATTTTCAAGCTTAGCCTGGGTAAATGAGTTAAAGTATATAATTTTTCCAAGTACCTACATAAAAGTAAAAAAAAAAAAAAAAAAAAGAAAAAAAATAAGCAGGGGGTGGAGGGGTGGAGGGGGGAACAAAAACCGAAAGTCTTTGAAACAAAAAATTGAAACTTCCTGGTCCACAAAGTCAAAATGGACCATTTTAATCATTTTGACACTCCAATCTCTTTCTTTCTCCAAATGAAATTTTAAGTCAAGATGTAAAAATAGTCCTAAACCAAATTCTTGGAAACCAAAATATTGTATCAAATATCTACATTTTGACTAAATTACAGAGGAAAAATGGGTGGGAGGTGTAAGGTTTGGATAGCACCTGCCTCTGTACTTTTTCCAACTCACACGCCCACTCCCCAAGGTAAACATTAGTTCTATTGTCAGTCACATTGTTACCACCATAATTAGGGCAGTAGATGTATATGAAACACGTACTTTAATGGCAAATAAAAACTTTTGAATTGACAAAAACTAACCCCTGAATGATGGTGTCACAATCACAAGACACTCTATAAATGTTCAGAGAACACTTTCACATGGAATAATGACTGGAAAACAGCTGTTATTGAAGCTTGCCATATGGTAATCTCATATAGTGATATAAAATTAAATAAGTATTTAATATTATGTTATCTATAGATATTTCATTTTCCAACAGTTTTTGTCATGTAAGAAGGAGAAATTCAGTTTCAGATTTTTTTAATCACTCTTCAGTTTCTTTTGTCAATTCCCTGGTCTGAGTGTCTCCTTTCTGACATACTCCCAGATCCTTGATTCTTAAAACATAAGAGCACCTCTGAGCCTCTGGTTTGTTTACTGATCATATTTCTTTTAAAAAGTCAAATTTATCTATAATACACACATTTTAGTCCCAGTTGTGCTCATCTTCTTTTCTTTCAGTTGAAGAAAAAGAGACAGAGAATTGGTGACATCTGTATTCTCAGCATTCAAGCCTGTAGCACAGTGTTCCAGAGCATATATTTACCTATGTTACCTGACTGATTTGTCCACAGTTCTGTACAAGCATCTGAAATACCATGGAATCACAGAGCGTAGCAAGAGGGCTCTATAAACAGTTCTGCAGGAGTCAAGGAAGTGACTGAAGAACTGGGATGGTAGCTTCTTAGCAGAAAAAAAAAATGATGAGGCAGCAGTTCAGGGACATCCGTGATAGCGTAGAATCTGCAAACCACCTCTAAAAAAGCTTAGTAGGATATTTTTTGTGAATTACTGTACATGTGGAGTGATAAGGCTATAGCAGAACTTTTGGCCAGATTCTTATATATATGGCAGGACGGTAAAGAGCACTTCTTAAAGGTACTCACTAGTATGTGCCTGCACTATTTTAAGTGGACTCCCAATGGATGCTCTGATGAAGATTGTTCATTCATTCTTAATAATTTAAAGAGACTGCTAGATAAAGTAGGAGAAGCTGAAGAAAAATAGTAATGGCTTAAATGAATAATGTGTTATATGCTGTGCATGCTCCACGCCCTTTGTTGTTCCAGGGAAAAGAGACAAGCTTTCATAAACAAAAGTGTCCTAGATCCTCTTCTCTTTCTGGTAAGATCATTCCATTTAAATTGTTTATAAATTAGCATAGAGTAATCCCTTTATGGCTCACTGTATACATTTGTAAAGCAACATTTACTTGACCCCATCAGACAAGTTCCACAAACAAATCTTGATTAAAACTGCACTTTTCTTTCCTGCAAAAAATCAGTGATCTCTTTTATCTAAGATTTCACTTATGGTTTTTTGCAATTTTTACTTTTGGCTGTCATTATTGCTACAGTTGGCTGATTAATGATATAGCTCAAAAGTGTGGTCCAGAACCACAACTTCTTACACAGAAGATGAAGTTTGCATTTGGCAGTCTGTTTGTATTTTTTCATCTCACAGGGACTTCCCATGATCCATTTTTTTTAAATGAGTATCAGATACTTGTACTAAAACTGACACATCATGAAATTATCCATTGATTTCCGTGTTTTGAGCTCCCACGACACAATCTGGAAATGTGCATATCGATATATAGAAAAATGATACATGTTCCTTGAGCTATCACATCCTTTTCATCACTAGCAATCTCACTGCACAAATCCTCTCTGCACATAGTAAGATCACATAAGGTACTCACACATAACTCAATTCACACTTGTCTACTTGTGAAACCTGTTATTTAGAATGTGCCTGTCCATTTTTAACTTTAAATTTTTTTCCCTGAATGATGTGAGACAGTGTACTCCATAAACGGCACCATGAGCATGAGACGGCTCCAAACTAAGACAATTACACTTCGGTGCCTACTTGCTCTTCTGTAGTTCTGATTATAGTCAATAGAGATATCTAATAATACAAGCAGTGCTGCCTCAAGAGCAATTTCAGCTCATGCCTGAGATGCCTACCAGCATCTGCAAAGCTTTCTCATCTAACTTGTACATCACCATCCACATGTAGACATCTAAATTTAAATCTTTCAAACTGAATACAATCCTCATAATATGAATTCAGCAGAGTCTTAGTTCATATCATTGTATTCTGTGGCCAAAATCATCCATTTCTGTGTTTACTGCACCTCCTCTGCCTAATGGAGACCCAATCAATAGTGTTTTACTTCACATCTGCTGTGGACCTCTTTTACAATAACTTCCATGACATACTGACTTTTCTGACTCAAGCAGCCAGGACTGCTGTACCTCTCAGTATAAGCACTCAGAGAACATTTGTGTGTTAGAAATAAAATAACATAACTGCTTTCACCCATCTTTAACGTTTGCACATTCTTTGTAGTGATCATATATATATTGCTGTCAGTTCTTACCACCTGTATGAGACATTTAACAGCAAATGACAGAAAGAGAGCTAAACAGCAAGGGTAAGTAGGGCATAAGATCGCAGACGGTTTTCCTAGCTTTTGCCTGAGTGCCTCATGCCTTTACATTTGTTCTGGGTTCTGCATTAAGGTGCAATGTAGCCAGGCATACTTTGTGTCAAGCCTTCTGAGAACCTTGGAGCACTGACCCCTCTGTAAAGGGGGCTGGCACCTCACCAGAGCAGATCACATGAGACACTTCTCCATTGAGATCAGTTAGAATTAGAAAAATGACAGTATATCACAATATTTCACATTTTTGTTCACTTTTTCACCAGCTCTTCCGTAGTTCTAAGTCTGACTGCCTCCTAATCAACGCAGGAAACAGCAGATATCAACTGCTAGACTACCTTCCCTGACTCCTACAAAGAATTAAAGTTATATCTGATCATAATGATCTATTGAGCCCTACTAATGTGACAGGTAATGCAAAGGGTGGGCCTAACTATCACAGAAGTCTCAAATGAAAATATACCTTTTGCATCTTAGGCAAAAGTTTCTTGTGGCTGCCAATACTTACATATGCACATACTCACCCTGCTGACCCATTCATTTTGCTTTCCACTCTAGCTAGTCTTATAAAGTCAACTACAGCATGAGAAAAAGAGGTTCTGTTCTTTGCTTTGTTGCATTAAAACTGGTTTACCAGATTCAATCTGACATTCAGCTCACTGTTCAAGAAGTGGCAGTCAGAAGGTATATACTTCTAGCTGTAAACTGAGCACAATGCATGGAAATTCCATGGAACAAAACAGACTCACACCACGTTAATTTTACAGAGCCTCCTTTCAGAGCAGGATCCCTTCATTTTGTACTGGCCCACCTAGTAACACAAACTAATGCAAAACTCTAGCTGACTAGGAATGACTTCTGAAGATCTGGAGAGAATTAGAAAGAGACACCAAATATCCCATTTGTAATGAGATTTTAATTCAATCCAGGCCATAGACAGGAAGGAAAAAGGACCTTTATCAATTTGCTTAAGTTACTTGCAGATGCAAGGCAAATGAATGAAAGTCCAATCCAGTGAGTTATGGAGAACATGCTATTCCCATTGAGTCACTGAGCATCAGAGCACTGAAGAGCATTCACTACTGACTTTTCTTCATTTGCCTGAGAAAAAAGTCATCTGTCAAGAAACACCTGTTTAAAAATAGTAATAAAATATCCTGAATGTTTTCATTAGTGTTTCTGATGTCTGTTACAGTTTGATTTTGCAACAATCTGTAAATAGGACCTATTTTTACCAGCAGTAAACTCAGATTTTATCGGGTGCTCACCACCACATTTCCTCCTGCAGCCATGTGTTATGCCAAAGCCTTTCCCCTTCTCTTCCTTTCTGAAATGTAGCAAGACTAGATACATATTTGGACTAAAAGGTATTTGAGACAAAGGGTACAAAAACTTGAGAAAGCAGCAACTCATTTGAAAAACTGTTGAAAAGATAATTTGAAATCATCTCCCAAAATTTGAAGATATTATCATAAAACTTTCTGTGTAAAGTAGAAAGGATTTCTAGAAATACAATACATTAATTGAAGTTGCTTTTAAGCAGCATATGCTCCTAGTCTGAAACAATGATCTTCCTGAGCTTTATTTCTAGTTACAGCCCCTGCATTTATTGGCAAAACTAGAAAGGGGTCACAGTAAGATCTCAAATGTTGTTTAAAATGTATTAGAAGAAGGAAGAGAAGCTATATTCTGTCACTTAAGAAATATTACCTGACCATTATCCTTACTTTCTCCTCCTGATGTTGCTTATTCATGCCTCCATGCCCCCCATTCACTGATTATTACCTATACAGTATGATGTTCCTGAAGCCGTCCTGGACCAAAGGGAAAGAAAAGGTTCAGAACACAGAGGCAAGTTTAGTCACCTATACCAAACATTATCATATTTCATGTATTTCTTGTGAATCATTAAACTGATTTCCCATAAAGTCACAAATGATGTTAAAAATTTGCTTTTAACCTACAAGGTCCTTCATAGATATAGCTCATCTTATTTAACTGATCTCTATTCCCCTTGAATTCCACTTCAGACTCTGAATCTCTATGAAACTAGTTGCGAAAATGCTTGTAGGCATACTTTGACTTTTATAACTGGGAAATCAGTACTGAATAAGAATGGCATATTCCAATATACCAGTTGTCCATTTAGCTGGTGCAGTAGCACATATGTACCTCAGATACACACCCTCCAAACACCATCATATGGAGTCACCTAGCCACAGCTTAGAGACTTAATGCATTATCAAAGCCTTTATTAATTATTCCCTCAAGGATCTTGAATTCTCTCTTCAGTACCTTCCTCTGTACCTCTCTGACTTTACCAAAGTTAGGAATAGCACATTGCTCTTTCCATTGTTTACATCAGTCTTCTTTAATGCCTCAAAAAAACTCTTCCTTTCAAATGCACCTATTTCAGAAGGTAGTGGTTATGAACTTCACTGTATGCTCAGGAGCTAGGGTAAGAACGTACTGTCACAGCCCTTACAGTAATGTTTTAAAATAAAAACTCACAACAAATATGAACTTGTTTAAAATTAGCCCCAAAATTAAGAAGATTTCTGTGTAACACCTTAAACTTCCACATTTATTTGCAACATCCAATCACAGCCCCAGAATTCAGTAACAAAGGGGTCATAATGAGGTCCCAAATATTGTTTGAAAAACATTACAACCAAGGAGAAACTATTTATTATTTTTTATTATTTATTTATTTTCTTTAAAACAGAATTATTTTAAAAATAGTAGAAATCTCTTCATTTATGAAAATGAAATTTGCCAGGTCTATATCCATGCAATGTCAACAACCTAAAAGGCAAAATCCATTCCTAATCTAGATCTAGACATGAGGTTTCCTTGCCAGTTCCATTCTTTGCTACTACCACAGCCCACCTTTTCAGAGAAATTCTACATAGACTCCTATGTTAATTCTGTGGTCCCTCCCCAGTCATGCATTTACCACATGTATAACATTAGAAGTTGTCTTAAGTGCTTGTTATCGAGCACTGGACATATGTGTATCTAGGATCTCAAACAATATAGTGTCTTACCCAGGTTTCACCCTTAGTCAACATTGGGCAAAATTTTATTTCCAACAAGGTGCTATGAAAACAGCAAAGAAAAAGCAAGAAAGCTGGTAGAAATATAGCAATATTATGTATCTCGTTTACACAGAGAATGTAACTAAAACAATGGAGAGCTTTTCATCGCTAACAGGTTAAACATTTCCTTAATACATAATGGGTGAGAGGTTGTAATATCCCTCAGATGATCTAGAGGAACATTTTGTTCCAAGATGAGAAACAAAATCACTTGGAGCATCCATCATGCTCAAGACACACAAAGAATCCAAACAGCGGAGAAAAGTGCTGTACTGTGCCCTGGTGGACAAATGCAAATAATTCATTTGTATTCTGTTCAGTTTAAACAGTCTATTTAAGGAATTTGCCCTTTTTGTTTAGTGTGAATTGAATATAAAAAGATCACAAACTTCCCAGTCTTTAAAATTTTACATTCATACATTACTTCAGGGTTGGGTTTTTTTACCTTATCAGTCACATATAATTTACCAGAGGCATCTGCAATTCTGCTTAACTGATTGTCATGAGGTAGAGGATGGGGGGCATTCTGCTCACTCTTTAAATTATATTCTGTTGCATTTCTCTGTAAATAAAGCGACATTTTCTTTCAGTCAGAACTACCCTTATTGTAAAATGCAAGTAGAATAAGAATGATGACACCACAAATAAGTAATTGACAGAAGGGCAGGCCAGGAAGACATCAAGAATGCTTCATCTAATACACTGAATTTTGGCTAAATGAAAGCTACCAATGAAAATTTGAAGTGCTCTCCTATGCAGAAACTAACCAAATGCAGCCTCTTAGGAATAACACAGAAGAACCCTATGGTCTACTTATTGCTCATAGATGTTTACTGGATTCTGGGACTGAAGGTACTTTCATGTTCTTGTTCATCATTCAGACATGCAGAGAAAGGGGTTTGCACTTCATTTGCAAAAGAAAAAAAAATTAAGAAGAGGTAGGAATTCTTAAAGGAGATGCAGCACTTTCCCAATACAATCATGTAGGTTTTGGGAACATAGCTAGTACCATCACCCCTCAATATATTTAATTAAAACCTCTGTACCACAGTGGGTGAAGCTAATGGCTCCAGTTCCTATGCTGTGCAGACATATAGTTCATGTCTTGGTCATGTCATCTTTTGGGGCAATGTGTTTTCCAACTGCAACAGTACCAAACCAGCAGATCTTCTTTAAAGAGTAATTTTGAGGATCTGTAGAACACATGACATGTCCATCATCCTCAGAGAGATCAGCTTTGAGACCTTAACTTGTAGGTACTGCAGTATTACTCAAGAGAAACTCTCTCACTTCAGTATAAGAATCAATATGACAACAGCAGAGCCAGATAATTTACAATACCAAGAGATATGTGCTGACTGTGATGCAAAATTTGTTTCACTGGAAGGAGCTTTCATGGCTGTATCAAAACTGGAAAAAATAGTGTGTATTTAAGTGCCAGGCTTATTGCAAGTATAAAAGACATTATTCTAACTCAATGCCTTTTGACTAAAACGTGACTAAGAAGCTTAGCAACTGCAAACACCTTCCTTTGCTTTTAGAATTCTGTCTTCATTGCTTGACGCATATTGATTTATTGAGAAGTCCAGATGGTTACTATCCACTTGGATAAGTCAGCTCACAGAAATTTTAAAGTCCATTTTGAAATACCATATGGACTATTTTGTTGTTGAAAAGCAAGCCAATCTAGGGGTTTGTTAGAAAGAGAAACTAATCCTTTTTCTCAATGGGGAAAAAAAGATAAACACATTAATATTTTGGGAACGAAAATCAGTATGTGAGAGTGTGGGTCCTTATATTCTGTACAGATTGTCTTTGTTCTGTGACCATACACTTGAAAGTGAAGGTAAGGTCTGATATTGATATTTTTGTCTGATTGAAAACCTAACAGAGTTCAAGATATAGTTATTACTCATGTAGTCATGTGAGTAGAGTGACCTGGTTTTGTCTCTGTATAATCCTCTAAAACTTCTATCACCCTTCGTGGCAGTTTGCTACTTCTATTTGGTTTTGGTTTTATTTCTTAGACAGATCACATCATGAAAGTCAATGTTTGTCAGATGGACACTGTCTCCCACAGCATTCTCCTGCAGAAGCTGGCTGCTCACGGCTTGGATGGGTGCACTCTACGTTGGGTTACAAACGGCCGAGCCCAGAGAGTTGTGGTGAATGGAGTCAAATCCAGTTGGCGGCCGGTCACAAATGGTGTTCCCCAGGGCTCAGTATTGGGGCCGGTTCTGTTTAATATCTTTATCAATGATCTTGATGGGGGGATTCAGTGCGCCCTCAGTAAGTTTGCAGACGACACCAAGTTGGGTGGAAGTGTTGATCTGCTGGAGGGTAGGAAGGCTCTACGGAGGGACCTGGACAGGCTGGATTGATGGGCCAGGGCCAACTGTATGAGATTCAACAAGGCTAAGTGTCGGGTCCTGCACCTGGGTCACAACAACCCCATGCAACGCTACAGGCTTGGGGAGGAGTGGCTGGAGAGCTGCCTGGCAGAAAAGGACTTGGGAGTGTTGGTCAACAGCCGCTTGAACATGAGCCAGCAGTGGGCTCAGGTGGCCAAGAGGGCCAATTGCATTCTGGCCTGTATCAGGAATAGTGTGGGCAGCAGGACCAGGGAAGTGATAGTGCCCCTGTATTTGGCACTGGTGAGGCCACAACTCGAGTACTGTGTTCAGTTTTGGGTCCCTCACTACAAGAAGGACATTAAGGTACCACAGCGTGTCCAAAGAAGGGCAATGAAGTTGGTGAAGGGTCTAGAGCACAAGTCTTATGAGGAGAGGCTGAGGGAGCTGGGGTTGTTTAGTCTGGAGAAGAGGAGGCTGAGGGGAGACCTCATTGCTGTCTACAACTACCTGAAAGGAGGTTGTAGCGAGGTGGGGGGCAGTCTCTTCTCCCAAGTAACAAGCGATAGGACAAGGGGAAACGGCCTCAAGCTGCGCCAGGGCAAGTTTAGGTTAGATATTCGGAAAAAATTCTTCACCGAAACGGTAGTCAGGCATTGGACCAGGCTGCCCAGGGAAATGGTTGAGTCTCCATCCCTGGAGGTATTTAAAAGATGTGTAGAGGTGGTGCTTGAGGACATGATATAGTGATGGACTTGGCAGTGATGGGTTAATGGTTGGACTTGATGATCTTAAGGGTCTTTTCCAATCTTAACAATTCTATGATTCTATGACAGGAATTTTTGTAATTTTGGGACCATTTCCATCTACAAGATTTAAAACTGGCAGAGAAAATAGCTATGTTTCATCTTAAATTGTACTTGGTATTGAAAGAAACTGCTCGATTATTAGCAGTATAACTTTAAGACATTAAGCCACAGACTGGTAATTTTGATAATCGAATTTAATGGGGTAAGAAGGAAAGTCTTGCAAGTTTAATGAAATGTATCTGTATAAGACTCAACTTGATATAAAACATTTTAAACTGTACATTAAAAAACATTGCCTTTCAGCCACAGGAATAGAAACACTGTATAAACATTCCTTCGAAATATTCATTTTTCTGCCTTTTAAATAAGAGCTGTTTCAAATTGCAAGTGCCAGCCACAAAAAACCCACTTCTTAAAGGTATGTGCAGGTATGCACAAAATATAAAGTCCTAATAAAAGAAAAGAAGATGAAGTCTCTTTCTAAAAACTGAGAAACTGTTAATTGTGATAGTAAAAGAAGAAAAAAAAAGAAATAATTTGTTGTTCATCTCCAAGTCAGACGCTATGTAATGGAAGGGGCCTGCAGAATGCACACAGGAATAGTTTTAGGTTTTTTTTTAATGAACAAGCAACAGCATCATTAACATTTGTCATTTTTTATAGTGAAGTAAAACTTTCTGATGCTTCAGCTTTCCCCATGCCTGTCTTTTTTTGGGGTGAACAGAGGACTGAGGCAAAACACAGGTCTCGTAATGACTTGGCAGTGCTTCAGAAGGGCTAGCCAGTAGTCAGATACTTAGATGCTTATGCTATTATGAAATTCACAGTCAAACTAAAATCATACCTATTCCACAAGAGTACTACTTTGAGAAATAATTATTTCTCTTTGCTTTCCATTTTCTTTACTCTTTTTTTTTTTTCTTCTCTAATTATTATCATTCATCAACCTCAGACTCTCAAACAGCATGAAAATCCAGAGCAGCAAGCGATGGTAAAATCTTCTTCTTGTGCTTTTATCAGGTGAACTAACATTTGTCAGTTCAGTATTAAGACTGTTATCTATAATGAGATTATTTTAATAAATAAAAAAATTCTGCCACACATTTGCATTTACTCTCTGGACGTTGATTGTACTACTATGAATGTCTTTAAAGATCACAACAGAATAAGGCTAGGGGGCAGGGGGAGTGGGAGGAGTGTCCAGAAATATTTGCTTGATTATTTTAAATAAAAAGTGGAAACTAGAAAATTTGTCTACATTCATTTTCAGGTTTTCCATCTTCCAGGTCTGTATGGGCCAAAGTATGCAGTTCATGGTCAACAGTCCTTCCCAAATGTTAGGTTCACTGGTCAGGAATCACAAAAATCATCTTCAGTCATTTTAAAACCTTTACAAGACAGCAAATCGAATTATAACATTTATAGAGTATTTTACTTTTTTAATATTGTGTGTGGTATAAATCTGGATGCTATTTAGGTGGGATGACATTACTCCTCCATCAAACTTTTTTTGAAAAGGAAATAGAATCATTGTTTCCCCAGAACATATTGTATATTTTTTCACTATTTGATAGAAATTGCTTAAACAAAAAAAAACAACAAACATTAAAAAAAAAAGAAAAAAAAAGGAAAATATATAGTCTATATTCTGTTTTCAATGTGTAGCATGCTAGAAAGCCCTAGAAGTTCTGGAGTGTGAATACAAGGTCAATGAGATCAAATCTAGTTGCCTTAAAATCCTTTTTGCAGCAGAGGAAACACATATCATCATCTGTCACTGTCATTAAACCCATTTTATTATCTCAGCTGGTTTTCAAAAGCCACATTCAAAATTGTTTCATCTCTTGAAATGTTTTCTGTCTTTTACCACTGTTGCTGTGTGCAGAAGTATCTTCTGCATATCACACAGTGTGCCTGTAAATTTAGGCTTGAAACTTCAGCTCAATGACTTATGCACCAGAAAGATGCCACCAATAATGTCACATAAAGTACAACTGTTCTTCTTATTTATTGCATTCAGAATGTTTTATGTTGATCCCATTATATGTCCTATCATCAATACTTACTCCCAAATCAGCAACTTGAACATAAAATTAATATTAAAATATCTCTGCTTATCTTTATAGATTATGGTCTCAAATAAATCTTTCTGTCTCATAGTGAGGAATAGAAGGGAACGTACACATAACAAATATGGATGGATGCAGGTGGATGCAGTCAGCCTACAACAAAGAAAAGAAAGAATCCTTCCTCTTATTTTTGAATCTGGGAACACAGGATGCAGCTTGAGTGTCCAGCGGTTTATGGTCAAGGTCAAAAAGAAGCAACAAGCATATAGATCTTCTTGGAAAGATGTTTTCTTCCCCTTCTGTGATCTGAAATATCCACTGAATGTAACTTGGCAAAAGAACTGATTGGAATCTCTTCCCTGATATTTTCCTTATATGCTGACCAAAGCCAATACAATAGAGGGGCACTGCACACTTTATGCAGACAGCATGGAGGAGCAGATAATCATCAATAAATGCACATGCAAATATACAACATAGAAATTCTGTATTGATACAAAAGTTATAATTGCATCTGTGCACCATCGAGTCCTAATTCATGCTTTCCTTGCATACATCTGGAACACAGTTATGACAAGGGCAACACAGCTCTGACCCACAAGTGCAATCTTCCAATGATACATTGTAATCACCCATTCTAAACACTTCTTATAGGTTGTCTGGAAGCACCTTTAACTAATGTCTGGCCTGGAAGCAGCCCTGTGTCAGTTTTGTGATATTTTTTCTTGTATAATAGCCCAAGAGGCCAACTCAATTACAAAAAAGGATCCAGCCCTAGAGGTCTAAATGTGAAGTTACTTTTTCTCAGTGCACCTATCCTGACACAGAAGAAAGTAATCATGTTCTATGTTACATGGCTCTAAATAGTGAGAAAAGCATTTTATTCACCTCCCATACACAGCTTGCTCTGCAAATAAACCCTGTGCTCTAAGTCAAAGAGAAAAGGAACCTTTTTCTTTACATGAACAACTCCCTGAGAAACCCAACACATGCTAAAAATATCTTGTTGTTTGCATGTCTGAAGCTGCATCGGCTCATCTGTAAGCCTCTTGGCACCCTTAATCTTGATTTAAAAGTACAATTGTTACTTCAGCTCTGACAACTTCTAAAGATTGCCAGCATGCTATAAATAATGTAAAACAATTTTCTTTCTCTACATTTTCTCACTACTCGTCACTCTCAAAACTCTCCTATCTCTTCAAAGTCTAAGAAGGTTGGGTTGGGTTTTGCCATATGCTATAAGAACCCACATAGAAGAGACAATCCTGTGCTGAAGGCTCACATGGAAAGTACCATCACACACAGTCTCTGCTTCAGTTTCAAAAGAGTCTGGATATTGTCAGCATTTGCTTGGTGTAGCCTTTTTCTTTTCTTTTGGTTTTATAGGTTTGTCAGGGAGTTTTTGTCTCCTTCCACTGACATCACGTATATTTTTTCCTTCTCCTATAAACAGTCTCCTTTTATACACAGAACTCATTTGACAAATGTGATATGGACAAGATCTTGAGAAAACTGTTGTGCATTTTACAAGCTGAACTTATTCAGATAACATTTGCAAATGAGATAAAATTTCCAAACTGACCTTTTCTTCAGTTTTCCTGAAAATATGTACAAAAAGAGATTTTAAAATGAACGGACTTAAGGTGTATTGCAAACTAGGAAGTGCAAATCAGCTTTCTTCTTTGAAGACTATTGTTTAAGATATTTTTACAACTGCATACAAGATATATTTTTAGATGAAACTCTTTGTTCTTCCTAGTCAGGCTTGGTATTACCTTAAAACATATTCACTGTTTTTATTAATTTCCATTATCAGTCACCAATTCTACTTTTGAAATGGTAGTTAATAAAAAGGTAAATAAAAAATAAGGCACTACAAATCATCATTTGGTTCAAGCAAGTCTGAAAGTAACTTTGGACTGTATCTTAAAAACTATAAAACTGTATGCAATAACACTGAACACCATCATTAAAAGGAGAAAAAAGAAATTCATGAACACAAAGAAGTACATCTGTACAGCGACACAGGATGGTTGCAAAAATATAAAGAACAACCTAGTATTAGACCTGTCCCTGTAAATCTTCTTTGCTCAGCCTCTTTTTCGTCTGCTCAACTCTGTTCTAATAAAAGCTTTCATATGATGACCATGCAAAAAAACCCCAATCTCTTCACACATGCAAGCAATCTAAGCTTAGCAGAGGAAAGCACAGAAGCCATTATGGTTACAGTTGTAAGCCCAGCTATCAACAACTAGAAATATTTTTTCCTGAATATATTGGTCCAGCTACATACAAGAATATATAAAATATTCTGACTTGCCCTTGACAAGTTAATATTACCCTTTACATATCATTTATATCTATTTCTTACAATAAAGCAAGTAGGAAAGTATGACAAAAGGAAGCAGAAGAATAAAGTGTCAGGGAATTTGAAAGGTGTAACAATTGCTCTAACAACTTCCACATGTTTCTTTAACTTTTTTAAAGTGTGTACCCCACTAGTTGGGGATGAGCCATAGCCCTCTCTTAACTGGTGGAAAATGGCTTCCACAGCCTCCCTAGCATGGGTAGGACACTTCAGTACCTGGATCCCTTTCACATGCTCTAGAAACAGTCTTGAAGACAGAAGAAAAAGCTGAACAGGCTAAAACAGGGTAAAAAGCTCACATACGTGGCTTCTGAATTTGGCTGTGCATATATATATGTGTCTGTGTGTGTGTGTATGAATGTGTACATATAGAGAGAATTATATAATATATATTATATATATTATATAACTTTATTAATATATACCTTATACCATTTTAGATACATTACATATGTTTTACCTTCTTCTTTTCATCATGAAAGTGAGAGTTGTCAACAGGAAACCACAGACAGTTTGACTTTGCCGGGGATCATTAAATGATATGTAGAAGGCAAGAGTGCTGCGAAAATCTGATAGACTTGGCCTTCAGCATATCTTTGACACCTTTCACTTTGGCAATGTTTTTAGATGATTCAGTCCGCACAGGGATATTGTAACTTTTTCATCCTTGATTTTCTGTCTGAAGAGTAAGAAATAAACTGCACCATCTCAACAGTCAAATAAATGCATTACTTTCCCTGGTAACAGCAGTATCTTCTATCAAAACATGTATGAGACAGCATTACCAGACTACAGCTGAACTATGTAGCTCATTTATTCATGGTCTTTTTTTAAAGAAGTCATCTTAGATCATTTTAAGTATATAACCTTTTTGTGGTTTATATTAAAAAACTTTCAAATATATACTAAGTCTATACTAAATTTCTCAGACCAAATTCTTACAAAAATGTGTAGATGACAGAAACTAGTCTGTATTTTTGGTACACTGAAGTATACCTCAAACATATCAAAAGGTTCCAACAAGCCAGGCACTGACGGATGAGATTAAAGCACACACAGTAAAATATCTGCAATATGAAAAACATTTAAACCTTTCCTAATCAAAGAATGAGAGAACATGAAAATGTCTAAAGTTCCTAAATGCATAATCTACATAAAAGTAGGTTCAATTTTTTCGAACTGTTGAAGCTTCTTTTATACGGCAATAAACAGGAGGAACTGGAAGCCATTGCACAGCAGGAAAACTATGATGTGGTCGCCATCACGGAAGCATGCTGGGATGACTCGCACAACTGGAGTGCTGCAGTGGACGACTACAAGCTTTTAGAATGGATAGGCAAGGAAGGAGAGGTTGTGGAGTAGCCTTTTACTTTAGAGAGTGTTTTGATTGTCTAGAGCTCAATGAAGGTAATGATAAGGTTGAGTGCTTATGGGTAAAGATCAGAGGGAAGGCTAATAAGGCAGATATCCTGGTGGGAGTCTGTTATAGACCACCTAACCAGGATGAGGAAACAAACAAAGTTTTCTACAAGTGGTTGGCTGAAGTCTCACAATCTCTAGCCCTTGTTCTCACGGGAGACTTCAACTTACCAGATATTTGCTGGAAATAAAACACAGCAGAGAGAAAGCAGTCTTGGAGGTTCCTGGAGTGTGTGGAAGATAATTTGCTGACGCAGCTGGTAAGCGAGCCAACCAGGGGAGGTGCTCAGCTGAACCTGCTGTTTACAAACAGAGAAGGCCTGGTGGGTGATGTGGTGGTCGGAGGCCGTCTTGGGCACAGCAACCATGAAATAATAGAGTTTTCAATTCTTGGAGAAGTAAGGAAGGGGATCAGCAAAACCACTATCCTGAACTTTGCAAGGGCAGACTTTGTATTGTTTAGGAGTCCGGTTAACAGAG